>NC_074689.1:14555047-14855047 GCF_029448725.1 Salvelinus fontinalis
TCATTTGAAAACATAATGTTAACTTTCACTGCTATGCAGACGACACACAGCTGTACATTTCGATGAAACATGGTGAAGCACCAAAATTACCCTCCCTAGAAGTCTGTGTTTCAGACATAAGGAAGTGGATGACAGCAAATGTTCAACTTTTAAACTCGGACAAAACAGAGATGCTTGTTCTAGGTCCCAAGAAACAAAGAGATTTTCTGTTGAATTTGACAATTAATCTTGATGGTTGTACAGTCGTCTCAAATAAAACTGTGAAGGACCTCGGCGTTACTCTGGACCCTGATCTCTCTTTTGATGAACAAATCAAGACTGTTTCAAGGACAGCTTTTTTTTAAATCTACGTGACATTGCAAAAATCTGAAACTTTCTGTCCAAAAATGATGCAGAAAAATGTATCCATGCTTTTGTCACTTCTAGGTTAGACTACTGCAATGCTCTACTTTCCGGCTACCCGGATAAAGCACTAAATATACATCAGTTAATGCTAAACAGGGCTGCTAGAATCTTGAATATAACCCAGAAATGTGATTATATTATTCCAGTGCTCTACACTGGCTTCCTGTTAAGGCTAGGGCTGGTTCTTGTTAAGGCTAGGTTTTACTGCTAACCTACAAAGCATTACATGGGCTTGCTCCTACCTATCTTTCCGATTTGGTCCTGCCGTACATACCTACACATACGCTACGGTCACAAGACACAGGCCTCCTTACTGTCCCTAGAATTTCTAAGCAAACAGCTGGAGGCAGGGCTTTCTCCTATAGAGCTCAATTTTTATGGAATGGTCTGCCTATCCATATGAGAGACGCAGACTCGGTCTCGATCTTTAAGTCTTTATTGAAGACTCATCTCTCCAGTAGGTCCTTTGATTGAGTGTAGTCTGGCCCAGGAGTGTGAAGGTGAATGGAAAGGCACTGGAGCAACGAACCGCCCTTGCTGTCTCTACCTGGCCAGTTACCATCTCTCTACTGGGATTCTCTGCCTCAAACCCTATTACAGGGGCTGAGTCACTGGCTTACTGGTGCCCTTCTAGGCCGTCCCTAGGAGGGGTGCGTCACTTGAGTGGGTTGAGTCACTGACGTGATCTTCGCCCCCCTTGGGTTTGTGCTGTGGGGGAGATCTTCGTGGGTTATACTCAGCCTTGTCTCAGGATAGTAAGTTGGTGGTTGAAGATATCAATCTAGTGCTGTGGGGGCTGTGCGTTGGCAAAGTGGGTGGGGTTATATCCTGCCTGTTTGGCCCTGTATTGTCGGACTGATGACTCCTTGCTGTCCCCAGTCCACCTGGTCGTGCTGCTCCAGTTTAAACTGTTCTGCCTGTGGCTATGGAACCCTGACCTGTTCACCGGACGTGCTACCTTGTCCCAGACCTGCTGTTTTGAACTCTCTAGAGACAGATAGAGCAGAAGAGATACTCTGAATGATTTGCTATGAAAAGCCAACTGACATTTACTCCTGAGGTGCTGACCTGTTGCACCCTCAACAACCACTGTGATTTTTATTATTTGACCATGCTGGTCATCTGTGAACATTTGAACATCTTGGCCATGTTCTGTTATAATCTCCACCTGGCACAGCCAGAAGAGGACTGGCCACCCCTCATAGTCTGGTTCCTCTCTAGGTTTCTACCTAGGTTCCGGTCTTTCTAGGGAGTTTTTCCTAGCCACCGTGCTTCTACACCTACATTGCTTGCTGTTTGGGGTTTTAGGCTGGTTTTCTGTACAGCATTTTGTGACATCAGCTGATTTTTTTTTTTAAATTGATAGATTGATTGGCCAAGAGAGAGAGCTTGCGTTAAATGCAATAAGACAACATTTACATTCCTACCGTTTCAGGGACCTACAGTTGAAGTCGGAAGTTTACATACACCTTAGCCAAATACATTTAAACTCAGTTTGTCACAATTCCTGACATTTAATCCTAGTAAAAATCCCCTGTCTTAGGTCAGTTAGGATCACCACTTTATTTTAAGAATGTGAAATGTCAGAATAATAGTAGAGAGAATGATTTATTTCAGCTTTAATTTCAGCCAGTGGGTCAGAAGTTTACATACACTCAATTAGTATTTGGTAGCATTGCCTTTAAATTGTTTAACTTGGGTCAAACATTTCGGGTAGCCTTCCACAAGCTTCCCACAATAATTTGGGTGAATTTTGGCTCATTCCTCTTGATAGAGATGGTCTAACTGAGTCAGGTTTGTTGGCCTCTTCGCTCGTACACGCTTTTTACAGTTCTGCCCACAAATGTTCTATAGGATTGAAGTCAGGGCTTTGTTATTGCCACTCCAATACCTTGACATTGTTGTCCTTAAGCCATTTTGCCACAACTTTGGAAGTATGCTTAGAGTCATTGTCCATTTGGAAACCCATTTGCGACCAAGCTTTAACTTCCTGACTGATGTCTTGAGATGTTTCTTCAATACATCCACATAATTTTCCTGCCTCAAGATGCCATTTTTTTGTGAAGTGCACCAGTCCCTCCTGCAGTAAAGCACCCCCACAACATGATACTGCCACCCCCGTGCTTCACGGTTGGGATGGTGTTCTTCGGCTTGCAAGCATCCCCCTTTTTCCTCCAAACACAACGATGGTCATTATTGCAAACAGTTTTATTTTTGTTTCATCAGACCAAAGGACATTTCTCCAAAAAGTAAGATCTTTGTCCCCATGTGCAGTTGCAAACCGTAGTCTGGCTTTTTTATGGCGGTTTTGGAGCGGTGGCTTCTTCCTTGCTGAGCGGCCTTTCAGGTCATTTCGATATAGGACTCATTTTACTGTGGATAAAGATACTGTGGATAAAGATACTGTGGATTACTGTGGATAAAGATGTTTCCTCCAGCATCTTCGCAAGGTCCTTTGCTGTTGTTCTGGGATTGATTTGCACTTTTCTCACCATAGTACGTTCATCTCTAGGAGACAGAACTCGTGCCTGTTTCCTCCAGCATCTTCGCAAGGTCCTTTGCTATTGTTCTGGGATTGATTTGCACTTTTCTCACCATAGTACGTTCAACTCTAGGAGACAGAACTCGTCTCCTTCCTGAGCGGTATGATGGCTGCGTGGTCCCATGGTGTTTATACTTGCGTACTATTGTTTGTACAGATGAACGTGGTACCTTCAGGCGTTTGGAAATTGCTTCCAAGGATGAACCAGACTTGTGGAGGTCTACAGTTTTTTTTCTGATGTCTTGGCTGATTTCTTTTGATTTTCCCATGATATCAAGCAAAGAGGCACTGAATTTGAAGGTAGGCCTTGAAATACATCCACAGGTACACCTCCAATTGGCTCAAGTTATGTCAATTAGCCTATCAGAAGCTTCTAAAGCCATTACATAATTTTCTGGAATTTTCCAAGCTGTTTCAAGGCACAGTCAACTTAGTGTATGTAAACTTCTGATCCACTGGAATTGTGATACAGTGAATTATAAGTGAAATAATCTGTGTGTAAACAATTGTTGGAAAAATGACTTGTGTCATGCACAAAGTAGATGTCCAAACAGACTTGCCAAAACAATACTTTGTTAACAAGAAATGTGTGGAGTGGTTGAATAACAAGTTTTAATGACTCCAACCAAAGAGTATGTAAACCTCCGACTTCAACTGTACATACAAGTTGGGGGGACCACCCTATAAGTTCCAGGACTAACAAATCAGGGAGTGGACCCCAACACCCAAAGGGTGAGCTCGAATTCCTTGACTTTTCTCAAGCCTCCTGGTCGTAAAATCTTGGGGGCCTTGAGTGCACCCTGCAGAAGGAAAAAAGAACAGCCTGTTCAGTAACCCCGGCATGCTATCCTGTAGTCTTCATGGTGACAAGGCATATTCCCCATATGAAATATTTGTTCTCAAATCAGCGCTTGTGATCTTTCTATAGAAAGGTTCTCAAAAACAGGAAAAGCTTTGCCTGTCACCTTTATCATCTAGGGACATTAGTCAAGATTTTGTCAAACCAACACTGAACCCAGAAAGGTGATGAGTGGGATGTTTTGTGACAGGCAGACAAGCAGCGAGCCTAAAAATTGCTTTCTGATAACATTCCATGTGGTTTGAATTTATTTGGGTTAGAGGATTGACTCCTTTCTGACATGGAATGTAACTTTGATTGAGATAAAAAAAAAACGGAAGGCAGAAGCAGAAAAAGGGAGGAAAACGTCTCTCACACCATTGAAGCATTTGGAGCCCCTCCCCTATTGTGTACCTCTTTATGAAGTTGGCTCTCATCCCCATCCCCAGGGCTTCATTCCTCACAGAGCTCAGGTTGAATTCTGAGGCCAAAAGCTGCTACATGCTTCTGATGTTTTCTGGATACTGTAACCCATAGTTCAAAGAAAACAGACAAGGGGAATCGGATCTATCACAGCTGTGTGCCCTGGCCAATATAGCACACTATTGATGCTTGACAAAAGTAAGTTATACAGTTGGGAGAACCAGTATTTGATACACTGCCGATTTACAAATCATGTAGAGGTCTGTAATTTTTATCATAGGTACACTTCAACTGCGAGAGACGGAATCTAAAACAAAAATCCAGAAAATCACATTGTATGATTTTTAAGTAATTAATTTGCATTTTATTGCATGACATAAATATTTGATACATCAGAAAAGCAGAACTTAATATTTGGTACAGAAACCTTTGTTTGCAATTACAGAGATCATACGTTTCCTGTAGTTCTTGACCAGGTTTGCACACACTGCAGCAGGGATTTTGGCTCACTCCTCCATACAGACCTTCTCCAGATCCTTCAGGTTTCGGGGCTGTCGCTGGGCAATACGGACTTTAAGCTCCCTCCAAAGATTTTTTATTGGGTTCAGGTCTGGAGACTGGCTAGGCCACTCCAGGACCCTGAGATGCTTCTTACGGAGCCACTCCTTAGTTGCCCTGGCTGTGTGTTTCGGGTCGTTGTCATGCTGGAAGACCCAGCCACGACCCATCTTCAATGCTCTTACTGAGGGAAGGAGGTTGTTGGCCAAGATCTCGCGATACATGGCCCCATCCACCCTCCCCTCAATACGGTGCAGTTGTCCTGTCCCCTTTGCAGAAAAGCATCCCCAAAGAATGGTGTTTCCACCTCCATGCTTCACGGTTGGGATGGTGTTCTTGGGGTTGTACTCATCCTTCTTCTTCCTCCAAACACGGCGAGTGGAGTTTAGACCAAAAAGTTCTATTTTTGTCTCATCAGACCACATGACCATCTCCCATTCCTCCTCTGGATCATCCAGATGGTCATTGGCAAACTTCAGACGGGCCTGGACATGCGCTGGCTTGAGCATGGGGACCTTGCATGCGCTGCAGGATTTTAATCCATGACGGCGTAGTGTGTTACTAATGGTTTTCTTTGAGACTGTGTTCCCAGCTCTCTTCAGGTCATTGACCAGGTCCTGCCGTGTAGTTCTGGGTTGATCCCTCACCTTCCTCATGATCATTGATGCCCCACGGGGTGAGATCTTGCATGGAGCCCCAGACCGAGGGTGATTGACCTTCATCTTGAACTTCTTCCATTTTCTAATAATTGATGAAAATACAAGTGTTATGCATGGCATTTTAGATGCACTTCTCCTTATGCAACCACTGTGTCAGATTTAAAAAAAGCTTTACGGAAAAAGCAAACCATGCAATAATCTGAGGTCGGCGCTCAGAACCCAATCAAGACAAAAATATATCCGCCATATTATGCAGTCAACAGAAGTCAGAAATAACATTATAAACATTCACTTACCTTTGATGATCTTCATCCGAATGCACTCCCAGGAATCCCAGCTCCACAATAAATGTTTGTTTTGTTCGATAATGTCCATCATTTATGTCCAAATTCCTCCTTGTTGATTTAGCGTTCAGTACACTTTCCAAACTCACGACGCGCGGGCAAGTCCAGCGGAAAGTACGGACGAAAAGTTAAAGAAGTTATATTACAGTCCGTAAAAACATGACAAACGAAGTATTGAATCAATCTTTAGGATGTTTTTAACTTAATTCTTCAATAATGTTCCAACCGGGAAAATTCATTTGTCTTCAGAAGTGCGATGGAACAGAGCTCGCTCTCACATGAACGCGCATGGTCAGCGCATGTTCAGGTCATGGTAGACCTTACTCAACCCCCTCTCATTCGGCCCCACTTCACAGTAGAAGCATCAGACAAGGTTCTAAAGACTGTTGACATCTAGTGGAAGTGGAACATTACCAATATCCCACTGTATCTTCAATAAGAGCTGAGTAAGAAAATCGACCAACCTCAGATTTCTCTCTTCCTGGTTGGATTTTTTCTCAGGTTTTTGCCTGCCATATGAGTTCTGTTATACTCACAGACATCATTCAAACAGTTTTAGAAACTTCAGAGTGTTTTCTATCCACATCTACTAATAATATGCATATTCTAGCTTTTATGGCTTTGTAGCAGGCTGTTTACTCTGGGCATGCTTTTCATCCGGACGTGAAAATACTGCCCCCTACCCCAAATAAGTTAATGAGAGAACGGTTTGTCATAGAGTAAACTATGCTCAACTCAGTGGCCCTGCCCATGTCAACAGACATTGGTTATAAACTATGAAAAACTTTTCATAACCAAAGTTTATAGCCCTTCTCTCCCCTCCTATATAAAGCCCTTGACGAAAATGTTACTTTCTGTTCCGAGGACATTAGGGCGACAGTCCTACGTTAAAGGGGCTCAGATAATAAGCTGTTCCAAGGATGTGTGGACTTGAGGTCCCCACATTGAAAGGACAAAGACCACTTACAGAACTAAGCTAACCTTAGAGATCCTAACGAAATTAGCAATGTGAAGGTGACGACCTACATGCCGGAAGGATGAATTTTGACTATACCAGCCAGAATATAACATGAGCATATAGCATGGCAACTTGGTATGACCTTTGAACTCTTATTCACTGCAGAAGTGATACCTCCAAGCCGCTGAGTTAGCAGCAGTCGCTAAACGTGGGCTTGAAATTTTATTTGATTTAGGAGAGGACGGACAGAGTATCCATTCTACCACGCTCCAGTTCACCACTAGACATTCTTCAGAGGACCAGAGATCCATAAAGGACAAACTGGCCATCCATCGACGACGAATCTACCGAAGCGCAGCTCAGAGTAAATATTTATTGCATTCTCTTTTTTCAAATGGCCGGTAATTTAGAATGCATAAGATACTGTATTTATGATAGCATAGCTTCTCCCTTTGTTACTCAGTCTTCCCGCCCTTTCACTCAAACTCAACCCCCTTTTCTTTGTGTAACCAGCCGTCATGTCGGCTCCGTTCACCAGGGACATTTTCTTTATGACATAATTTGTAATCAATGTATGATCCATTCTGTGTATATGTAATTCTGTGTGGTTAGTTAGGTATTTAGTAAATAAATAATTAAACCAAATTTTGAATTGCTGATTCAACTTGTTAGCCAGGGTTCGTGAAGATAACCAAGAACTTACAACTTTCAGATGAGACTAAATAAGGTGAGGATTAAATATTGACTGCTATTGATGTAAAAGATTATCATGTCTTTAAGAGTTTATTTGGAAGTTAACAGCTCTATAAACATTACTTCGTGGTGCCTCGACTTTGTAGTTAATTATTTACCTGATTAGCTTAATCAGGTAATATTTATTACAGAGAAATGATTTTATAGAATAGCATGTCATATCACTTAATCCGGCATAGCCAAAGACACGACACCACTCTACTGTAAAGGCCTGATTGGTGGAGTGCTGCAGAGATGGATGTCCTTCTGGAAGGTTCTCCCATCTCCACAGAGGAACTCTGGAGCTCTGTCAGAGTGACTAACACGTTCTTGGTCACCTCCCTGAACAAAGCCTTTCTCCCCCGATTTCTCAGTTTGTCCTTGCGGACAGTTCTAGGAAAAGTCTTGGTGGTTCCAAACTTCTTCCATTTCAGGAATGATGGAGGCCACTGTGTTCTTGGGGACCTTCAATACTGCAAAAAAATGTGCCACTCTTCCCCAGATCTGTGCCTCAACACAATCCTGTCTCGGAGCTCACTCTGTCATTATGGGGTATTGTGTGTAGATTGATGAGGATTATTTAAAAAAAATCTATTTCAGAATAAGGCTGTAACGTAAAAAAATGTGGAAAAAATCAAGGTGTTTGAATACTTTCCGAATGCACTGTACGTGCATGTTTTCATTGATAAATCAGAGCCATACTATATTATATTTTGTTCATTTAAAAAAAGAAAATGTTTTATTGTTATGTACAGTGGCAAGAAAAGGTATGTGAACCCTTTGGAATTACCTGCAGAAATTGGTCATCAAATTTGATCTGATCTTCATCAACAATAGACAAACATAGTGTGCTTAAACTAATAACAAACAAATTATTGTATTTTTCTTGCCTATATTGAATACATCATTTAAACATTCACAGGGTTGGTTGGAAAAAGTATGTGAACCCCAAGGCTAATGACTTCTCCAAAAGCTAATTGGAGTCAGGAGTCAGCTAACCTGGAGTCCAATCAATGAGACGAGATTGGAGATGTTGGTTAGAGCTGCCTTCCCCTATAAAAAACACTCCCAAAATGTGAGTTTGCTATTCACAAGAACCATTGCCTGATGTGAACTATGCCTCGAACAAAAGAGATCTCAGAAGACCTAAGATTAAGAATTGTTGACTTGAATTAAGCTGTAAAGGGTTACAAAAGTATCTCTAAAAGCCTTGATGTTCATCAGTCCACAGTAAGACAAATTGTCTATAAATAGAGAAAGTTCAGCACTGTTGCTACTCTCCCTATGAGTGGCCGTCCTGCAAAGATGACTGCAAGAGCACAGCGCAGAATGCTCAATGAGGTTAAGAAGAATCTTAGACTGTCAGCTAAAGACTTACAGAAATCTCTATAACATGCTAAAATATCTGTTGACGAGTCTACGATACGTAAAACACGAAACAAGAATGGTGTTCATGGGAGGACACCACGGAAGAAGCCACTGCTGTCCAAAAAAACCTTGCTGCACTTCTGAAGTTTGGAAAAGTGCACCTGGATGTTCTACAGCGATACTGGCAAAGTATTCTGTGGACAGATGAAACTACGGTTGAGTTGTTTGGAAGGAACACACAACACTATGTGTGGGGAAAAAAAGGCACAGCACACCAACATCAAAACCTCATCCCAACTGTAAAGTACGGTGGAGGGAGCATCATGGTTTGGCACCGCTTTGCTGCATCAGGGCCGGGACAGTTTGCTATCATTGACGGAAAAATGTATTCCCAAGTTTATCAAGACATTTTGCAGAAGAATGTTAGGCTATTTGTCTGCCAATTGAAGCTCAACGGAAGTTGGGTTATGCAACAGGACAATGACCCAAAACACGGAAGTAAGTCATCAACAGAAGAAAATATGGCTTCTGGAGTGGCCCAGTCAGAGACCTGACCTCAACCCGATTTGAGATGCTGTGGCATGACCTCAAGAGAACAGTTCACACCAGACATCCCAAGAATATTGCTGAACTGAAACAGTTTTGTGAAGAGGAATAGGCCAAAATTCCTCCTGACCGTTGTGCAGGTCTGATCCACAACTACAGAAAATGTAAGGTTGAGGTTATTGCTGCCAAAGGAGGGTCAACCAGTTATTAAATCCAAGGGTTCACATTCCTTTTCCACCCTGCACTGTGAATGTTTACACGGTGTGTTCAATAAATACAAGAAAACATATAATTGTTTGTGTGTTGTTAGTTTAAACAGACTGTGTTTGTCTATTGTTGTGACCTAGATGAAGTTCAGATAGAATTTTATGACCAATTTATGCAGAAATCCAGGTATTTCCAAAGGGTTCACAAACTTTTTCTTGCCATTGTATATATTCTGTGCGTGTCAACAAACACCTCAATTCCCCCCAGGGAACAGTTAGGATCCCTTGCTCCTCACAGGGAGCAGAGGTGTAGTCTCCCCCTTGGTCCTATGTACCGTAGGCCAAGGACACATACTGTAATATTTGGGGGTCCCGCTGCTTTTAATGGGAATAGTTCAATCTACTGCACAGGGGGAAGCAGCCCGAGTCCTCAGAGATGAGATAAAGGGGGTGACCATCCTGGTTTACAGCACCTTAACAAGCAGCTGAGGAAGTTGGAAGAAGTTAAGCTACAGTAAAACGACCCATAAGAAAAATTGTTTACTCAACTCAAGTTACTTTGAAAAAGTAGTTCACTCACTACATCTAAACTATTTTGTGATAAATGATCATATCTAAATCTGAAATGTTGTAGACTACATGTTGCAAGAACAGATCACTCTGGAGTTAGATGTTAAAGTAAGGTGTAATTTTGCCTATTAAACACAAAAACTATGTTTCAAGTGAATTTGGCAGGTCTGATGCTGAAAAAGAAAGGAATTTATTTTCACGTAGCTAGGAGTGGTGGGTGCGGAGTCAGGCGCAGAGAGCAGAGGTTTAGGGAAAACCGTATTTATTCCAGCAAGTATGGTCACGCCAAAAACAACAGGCGAAATAATGTCCGACCCAAACAAGACACCGGACAGTCCGAAAAATAACAAACACAACCATCCACAAAAAGAACAGAGAACAAGCCCGCACAAAAGCAGGCGGGCATAGAAGGCTTAAATAGCCCAGAAACAACCCCCAAACAAGAAACAGGTGAAACCAATACAGACATAACCAACAGAAAAAGAAAAAGGGAATCGGTGGCAGCTAGTAGACCGGTGACGACGACCGCCGAGCGCCACCCGAACAAGAAGAGGAGCCACCTTCGGTTGAAGTCGTGACAATGAATGCCTATTTCCCCCATTTTTCCCCCCAGGAAAAGCAGTGTGTAGGCTAGTTCCAGCAGTTAGCTACACAGGTACATGGTAAAAAAATGATTCAAGGCGAAGTTCACCAATTTTTTACAAGTAGACTTAATTTCGATCTTTCTGTGATTGTACAGTTGTGGCCAAAAGTTTTGAGAATGACACAAATATAAATTTCCACATAATTTGATGCTTCAGTGTCTTTATATATTTTTGTCAGATGTTACTATGGAAAACTAAAGTATAATTACAATAATTTCATAAGTGCCAAAGGCTTTTATTGACAATTACATGAAGTTGATGCAAAGAGTCAATATTTGCAGTGTTGAAAGACCTCTGCAATCAGCCCTGGCATGCTGTCAATTAACTTCTGGGCCACATCCTGACTGATGGCAGCCCATTCTTGCATAATCAATGCTTGGAGTTTGTCAGAATTTGTGGATTTTTGTTTGTGCACCCGCCTCTTGAGGATTGACCACAAGTTCTCAATGGGATTAAGGTCTGGGGAGTTTCCTGGCCATGGACCCAAAATATCGATGTTTTGTTCCCCGAGCCACTTAGTTATCACTTTTGCCTTATGGCAAGGTGCTCCATCATGCTGGAAAAGGCATTGTTCATCACCAAACTGTTCCTGGATGGTTGGGAGAAGTTGCTCTCGGAGGATGTGTTGGTACCATTCTTTATTCATGGCTGTGTTCTTAGGCAAAATTGTGAGTGAGCCCACTCTCTTGGCTGAGAAGCAGCCCCACACATGAGTGGTCTCAGGATGCTTTACTGTTGGCATGACACAGGACTGACAGTAGCGCTCACCTTGTCTTCTCCAGACAAGCTTTTTTCCGGGTGCCCCAAACAGTCCGAAAGGGGATTCATCAGAGAAAATTACTTTACCCCAGTCCTCAGCAGTTCAATCTCTGTACCTTTTGCAGAATATCAGTCTGTCCCTGGTGTTTTTTCTGGAGAGAAGTGGCTTCTTTGCTGCCCTTCCTGACACCAGGCCATCCTTCAAAAGTCTTCGCCTCACTGTGCGTGCAGATGCACTCACACCTGCCTGCTGCCATTCCTGAGCAAGCTCTGTACTGGTGGTGCCCTGAAGCCGCAGCTGAATCAACTTTAGGAGACGGTCCTGGCGCTTGCTGGACTTTCTTGGGCGCCCTGAAGCCTTCCTCACAACAATTGAACCACTCTCCTTGAAGTTCGTGATGATCAACCATTTGGTTGATTTAGGTGCAATCTTACTGGCAATATTCTTGCCTGTGAAGCCCTTTTTGTGCAACACAATGATGACGGCACGTGTTTCCTTGCAGGTAACTATGATTGACAGAGGAAGAACAATGATTCCAAGCAACACCCTCCTTTTGAAGCTTTCAGTCTGTTATTCGAACTCAATCAGCATGACAGAGCAATCTCCAGCCTTGTCCTCGTCAACACTCACACCTGTGTTAACGAGAGAATCGCTGACATGATGTCAGCTGGTCCTTTTGTGGCAGGGCTGAAATGCAGCGGAAATGTTTTTTGGGGATTCAGTTCATTTGCATGGCAAAGAGGGACTTTGCAATGAATTGTGTAACAGTTTAGCTTCCGTTCCTCTCCTCGCCCCTACCTGGGCTCGAACCAGGGACCCTCTGCACACATCAACAACTGACACCCACGAAGCATCGTTACCCATCGCACCACAAAAGCCGCGGCCCTTGCAGAGCAAGGGGAACAACTACTTCAGGTCTCAGAGCGAGTGACGTCACCGATTGAAATGCTATTAGCGCGCACCACCGCTAACTAGCTAGCCATTTCACATCGGTTACAGTTGCATTTCATCTGATCCCTCTTCATAACATTCTGGAGTATATGCAAATTGACATCATACAAACTGAGGCAGCAGACTTTGTGAAAATTACTATTTGTGTCATTCTCAAAACTTTTGGCCATGACTGTAGCTGATCCCCAAAACCGTTTTTTTTTTTTACATTTAGTTTCATTCCAGAGAAAATTGGTAAACACATTTTTCTGAGTAATCGCTTGTCACTAAATACAATGCTCATGTGTCTCAAGCATGTTATAGAATGTTACAAAACACTCCTAACCAAATCATGTTATATCAGAATCCCATTCTGAATGATGTGTCTGCTATAATTTTTTTATTGCACTGTCCCATAAATTCATATTTGCATATTTTTGTTGTTGTTGTGTACAACATCAGTCAAACATGGATTTATACTCATACATAAACAACACTCAGCAAGATCGCTGAATAATGTTAACGATGGCCCATGTTTATATGCATACACACATCAGCTACTCGCAAATAAGTTGGTTATTGTACTAGTTGTACTATAACTTGTGCCTTCCTGTATTATACTTATGCTAAATGATTTATTCTACTCTACTGAGCCATTTAATTTATGTTTGTATTCTTATCTTTTTAATTATTACTATTCTGTGGCATTGAGAAGGAACCTGCAAGTAAGCATTTGTTGGACGGTGTATACCATGTGTATCCTGTATGACTAATGCAACTTGAAACTTGTTTACTTATAACGAGGAGGTTTTATAAAGCGCTCACATGATAAACCGCTCACATGTGCACTGCACCTGTAAATGGTGAGAATCAGAGAGAGCAGCAGCACCCACATACTGTAGCCAAAGGGCCTTCCAAGACTTCATCCAACTCTTAGAACCAAGCTTAACTTATCACAAAAGAATTTACGAAACACATCCATGAATGATGAACTGCAGAATACCAAGGCACATTTTTGGAAAACCCAACAACTTGTTTTTTTTTCATGGATGAAACAGTATTTTTGTTTCTGCTGTTTAAATTTAGATCAAGGTCTAATTGGAATGATGAAGTACCTGTGAGAAACTTAGAGGTTCCTGGGAGAATTCAATCTGGATATAATTACACAGAGTTTAGGTCACTTTCATTATTCAAGCCTATAGTCTGTGTATTCTTAAGTAATGAATGAGAATATTGGTGTATTGTAAAGTAATGGAGCTGTGTTTCATAGATGTGATTGAATCCCTTCTCTCTCTCTCTCTCTCTCTCTCTCTCTCTCTCTCTCTCTCTCTCTCTCTCTCTCTCTCTCTCTCTCTCTCTCTCTCTCTCTCTCCTCTCTCTCTCTCTCTCTCTCTCTCTCTCTCTCTCTCTCTCTCTCTCTCTCTCTCTCTCTCTCCTCTCTCTCTCTCTCTCTCTCTCTCTCTCTCTCTCTCTCTCTCTCTCTCTCTCTCTCTCTCTCTCTCTCTCTCTCTCTCTCTCTCTCTCTCTCTCTCTCTCTCTCTCTCTCTCTCTCTCTCTCTCTCTCTCTCTCTCTCTCTCTCTCTCTCTCTCTCTCTCTCTCTCTGCCTTTGTCTCTAATTCTCTTTCGGGTTGAGTCCACACACACAGCTTTCATGGGAAAGATTGTGAACGTTATGGCTCGAGTCAACACTAAAAGAAAGACTTTGGTGTCCTCTGCTGGCCCGGACACACACACACACACACACACACACACACACACACACACACACACACACACACACACACACACACACACACACACACACACACACACGTTTAAGGAAGACAATGATATTATTATTTAAGTTGCAGTTCAAATTACAGTATACACACTGTCTTATTGTCAGTTATTCACTGATTGCATTACACAACCTCAGATCTTTGTCTCAAAATACTTTCAATAGTTTGTCACATGCGCTGAATACAACAGGTGTAGGTAGACCTTACAGTGAAATGCTTAATTACAAGCCCTTAACCAACAATGCAGTTAAGAAAAACAAGTGTTAAGAAAGTATTTACAAAAAAAAATTCAAATAGAAAAATAACAAATAATTAAAGTGCAACAATAAAATAACAGTAGCGAGGCTATATACAGGGGGTACTGGTACAGAGTCAATGTGCTGGGGTACAGGTTAACTGAGGTAATTGAGGTAATATGCACATGTAGGTAGAGGTAAAGTGCATAGATAATAAACATAGTACATACATAATCAATTGTTAATTGATTGGAGAATGAGGCCTTGTCCTCTTGAATAAGCAACACAGTGGCTGAATGGCCCAATAATAATTATCTCTGGGGGATTGGGTGCAGGGAGCCAATGACTCCTGACTGCTTGTTTTTGTCAATTCTGCTGTGGCCGGTCTTCACACTTGCACACAACAAAATGGCAAGGGGGTGGCCACAAGCAGGCCATCATACACCTGCCAAAAAAAACAGAAAAAGCTTAGAGACATAAGACTTATACAGGGAGGAAGCACAGTGACTTTGCATAGACTATAGTCACTACATAGCCTATGTCTGTCTGGAGGAGCCAAAGGGGAGGCATCAATAATCTTGGTGCCTGTAACAATAAGATTATATACTCATAGTACCTATTTGTTGTCTCAGGAACAAACAATCTCATTTTCAGGTGTTTCAGTGATATATTAAGTTTTTTTGAATAGTGTTAAAATTACTTTTAGAGAGCCTATTGACAAATCTAGCCATAACAGCACCAAAAACTTGACAATGCAATCTCTACAATAGATTGAGATAATCCAGCAAGCATTATTTTATTTTTACAAATTCTTATTATTATGGTCACTGGTTGAAATGTACATTTATTTTCGTAGCCATCAAAATATTCGGTCCAGGCCAGCTACGAGCCTGCCTTTCCACAGGAAGCCCAAATCTGATATTTTTTTCAAGAATTGGTCTTTTGACCAATCAGATGAGATCTGAAAAAGATCAGAAGTGAAAAGACATGAAAAAAGACGTGATTGGTCAAAAGACCAATTAGTGGGAAAAATATATATCAGAATTGGGCTGCTTGTGTAGACGCAAACGTAGTGACATAGTTGGGGTGGCGTCAGACGTCGCCGTCTGCGTCTGTTTTTGCTGCAGGGTGTCTTGCTACCAGAGAGGGAGAGGCAAAGCGAGAGGATTTACTCTGCCCAAAATCTGTTTACGTGAGATAAGCCCATTTTTGTATGGAGGTCTATCAGAAAGTGTCGAATTATTTGAGGCTTATTTGATTGAATATAAGTTTAGTCATGTATAAGCTGTTACAAATGTACTGTTATAAGTGGATTCACCCGGCTTTCCGTCAATGTTGAGAAAAACAACGTATTGTGCCTGTTGTTTATGCGGGTATCGGCCCTCTCATTGGCTAGAACGGTCCCATCTGCTCTCTTCTGCCTTCAATTATTGAGGACATATATTTTCCATTGTTAGAGCGGTCACGCTGTTATCTTGTCAATATAATGCAGGACTCATCAACTAGATTCAGCCACTGTCCGATTTTCTTTTCATGAGCGGTGGTCAGGGTGCCGGAACCTAATTACTAATACTTCGTAGACTGGAAATTGACCCCAAGAAGCACATAAATATATAATATTTGACTAAAGCATAATCACTTCAAACTTTGCTTACATTTGTATACGATCATATATATATACTGTATTATGCGTGGGAATACTTTGGAACAGATTTCTAAAATACATATATATTTTTTTACAGTTTATGTCCAACAATAAAACATGTCCGGTGGAGTTGAGCGATGAGTAGTGTGGACTGGAGCTCCGACATCACATAAAATGACGTTTTTATTCAAAACGACTGATTTCAGGACAAAACGAATTGCCAGAAATTATACATTACATTGTTATATGCGGGCTATTCATTGGGTGGAGAAATCAGTCGTTATAGATAAAAACGTCCTTTTTATTTAAATAAAATATGTGTATGTGACGTTGGAGCTTCAGTCCGCATACGCAAATTGTCGCACAACTCCTTCATAAATCGTGGAGTTGAGTTTAGTCGGCTACTACCGTGTATGCGAGAACCCGTTTGTGACGAGAGACGGCAATCGTAGCTGGACGCTCAGCCTGAGAGGTTAATGCCTGGCTGTTTATCGAGAGAACATAGCTACAGGGAGTTTATAACACCGGGTTGGAGCTACAGGCACGGTAAACCACCCACACTTAGAGACGTTGGATGTCTGTCCTCTACAATTGTACATTCCTGCTTCAAGCTGAGCCTGCTTGTATTTCAGCTATCTAACATTAGCTAGGCTAGCTACGTTCCTCCAACTCAACTGACTTGAGATCTTTGCTTGAGGTAGCATAGGATCTTGTTTAGCGAACTAGATAGTAGCTAGCTAATTAACTAAAATAACAGATTGAATAGCTTAACTAGATGCCAAGTGATTGGCTACTACTAGCGAGCTGATACTAACGTTAGCTAGCTACAATATATTTGTTTGAAATGGCTAGCTAACTTTAGCTAACGTTAACTGGTAATGGACCGTGCTATCATCATCAGTAAGTAATGCCAGCAAAAGATGGCGGACACCTAACCAAGCTACTAGCTAGCTATCCGACTGCTGCTATGGCCTCGCTAAGTAGATAACGAACTTAGCTGTTTTGACCAGCCGATTGTTTGTTTTTGTCGGTTGTGATCAGTGTGCCCGGTCTAATACACTCACAAATGATTGCGAGACATGTAATGTTAACGATCTGGCTAGCCATCTAGTTAACTAACTTAGCTAGCTGGTTAGCTAAAATACACGGAATCACCCAATATTTCTCATGGTGATTAATGCCAACGTTCTTGCAATTTGATTAAAGATTAACTAACGTTAGCTAATTAGCACCTTTACCATTTCATAAAACTAGTTACACTTGACTTGTAGCTAATAATGTTGTCGGTATTTTGTGTACTCTGGGTAACTTCATGGTTATTGCCTTTGAGAACTCCATCTAGGGTTAAAGAAATAAAGCTAGTTAACGCTAGTTCCACGGTTGTTTTGTTGCAACACGAGTTGAACTATTGTTATAGCTAGCTAACGTTACGTTTAACTCTGGCTAGTGTCCGTGATGATGTGGTTCTGCCAATGTGGCCTCGAAATTGCCATGGTACTTTACAGAAACTAACAACTAACCTGTTTGGACACTATTTTGAGAAAATATGACGGTTTTCTAATAGACACTTACCTCAGATACGCCAACTTTTAGATCTTATAGATTTGGCTGCCTTCATTATTCTCTCAAATTTGTGTGAGGATTTGATGACGAGCCTAGATCAAATTATTTGTCCGCTGTAGCCCTATTGAGGCCTAGGCTATTTGGAGACCAAGCCTGTGACTTGGGAGAGAATGAAACAAATAAGGCCTCCAGTTTTTTTCCTAAGTGCTCTTCCACACATGTTGGGCTTTTGTGATTGCAGGCCTGCGGGTAGCATCCTCCCATTGACAGTAGTATTGTATGCTTTGGCTGTCACAGTGTGAAGGCATTAGTTACATGATGCTGTCACTTGAGCAGCGCCTTTGGCAGGCTCTGTCCATAATGCTTATTTTGCCTGTTTCCCTCTCTGTTGACCTTTCACAAGAAAACAGCTATGTGTGGGAGTTCTTGAGTTGTCTCTTGCACCCAACTGTGTGAGGCTAGTGGCTCATGCCAAGGTAAATAAATGTTGCAAGTGTAAAAAGGCAATGCCCCTGTTTTTGGTAGATAAGTCTGGGTGGGTGTTGTAACATCAGTTTGTCAATCATTCCTGTGTTTCAAAATATATATATTTGCATAAGCTGAATGCAATCAGTGGACATTTTGTTAAAACGGTTCAATGGTTTAGAGTGAAGTCAGTGTTTTGTGCTGGTGTGGTTGCAGGCCTCTAGCTAGCCTAATCTGTCTATTTGAAATGAAGACGTCTCTAATGCATAAAGTCTGCCGCTCCTTGTAGGTCAATCACTTTAAATATGAATAAGATTTCAATGCCTTAGTGTTGGCTGAAGTTTAGGCCTGCATGGAGCGAGACTACTAGGCCTAGATCAGATATCTATATTCAGCCGCGGGCCATTTTTTTCTTTTTTCTTGAGTGGATGGTCGGGGGCCACTTAATTGGAATACTTGACCAGATTTCCAAAATTATATTAACTTGAAACTGATTTCCTGGTGTTTTTACAGCCTTGTGTCCAACAATGAAAATTCATCAACAGTGTTTTTATATGTACAGTACCAGTCATTCCAAGGTTTTTATTTTTACTATTTTCTACCATAAGAGAATAATAGTGAAGACATCAACTTTTGAATAACAATCGTGTAGAAACCAAAAAAAGTGTTAAACAAATCAAAATATATTTGAGATTCTTCAAAGTAGCCACCCTTTGCCTTCATGACAGCTTTGCACACTCTTGGCATTCTCTCAACAAGCTTCATGAGGTAGTCACCTGGAATGCATTTCAATTAACAGGTATGCCTTGTTAATTTGTGGTATTTCTGTCCTTAATGTGTTTGAGCCAATCCGTTGTTGTGACAAGGTAGTGGTGGTATACAGAAGGTTGCCCTATTTGGTTAAAGACCAAGTCCATATTATTGCAAGAACAACTCAAATAAGCAAAGAGAAACAACAGTCCATTTAAGACATGAAGGTCAATCAATCCGGAACATTTCTTAAACTTTGTGCAGTCTCAAAAACCATCAAGCGCTTTGAAACTGGCTCTCTTGATGACCGCCACAGGAAAGGAAGAACCTGAGTTACCTCTGCTGCAGCGGATACGTTTATTAGAGTTATAAGCCTCAGAAATTGCATCCCAAATAAATGTATCTTACTTGAACTCTGAAATGTCTCAACATCAACTGTTCAGAGGCTGTGTGATTCAGGCTTTCATGTTCAAATTGCTGCAAAGAATCCACTTCTAAAGGACACAAATAAGACGAAGAGATTTGCTTGGGCCAAGAAAAATGAGCAATGGACTTTAGACCAGTGGAAATCTGTCCTTTGGTCTGATGAGTCCAAATTCCAACCACCTTGTCTTTGTGAGACGCAGAGTAGGTGAACGGATGATCTCCGCACGTGTGGTGCCCACCGTGAAGCATGGAGATGGTGTGAGGGTGTTTTGCTGGTGACACTGTTGGTGATTTATTTAGAATTCAAGGCACACGTAACCAGCATGGCTACCACAGCATTCTGTCATCCCATATGATTTGCGCTTGATGGAACTGTCATTTGTTTTTCAACAAGACAATGACCCAACATACCTTCAGGCTGTGTAAGGGCCATTTGACCAAGGAGAGTGATGGAGTGCTGCATCAGATGACCTGGCCTCCACAATCACTCTACCTCAACCCAATTGAGATGGTTTTGGATGAGTTGGACCGCAGAGTGAAGGAAAAATCAGCCAACAAGTGCTCAGCATATGTGGGAACTCCTTCAAGACTGTTGGAAAAGCATTCCAGGTGAAGCTGGTTGAGTGCCAATAGTGTTCAAAGCTGTCATCAAGGCTGAGTGGCTACTTTGAAGAATCCCAAAAAATATTTTGATTTGGCTAACACTATGTTTACTACATGATTCCATATGTGTTATTTCATAGTTGTGATGTCTTCACTATTATTCTACAATGTAGAAAATAATAAATAATAAAGAAAACCCCTTGCATGAGTAGTTGTGTCCAAACTTTTGACTGTGTGTGTGTGTGTGTGTGTGTGTGTATGTATATATATATATATATATACTGCTCAAAAAAATAAAGGGAACACTTAAACAACACAATGTAACTCCAAGTCAATCACACTTCTGTGAAATCAAACTGTCCACTTAGGAAGCAACACTGATTGACAATAAATTTCACATGCTGTTGTGCAAATGGAATAGACAAAAGGTGGAAATTATAGGCAATTAGCAAGACACCCCCCCCCAAAACAGGACTGATTCTGCAGGTGGGGACCACAGACCACTTCTCAGTTCCTATGCTTCCTGGCTGATGTTTTGGTCACTTTTGAATGCTGGCGGTGCTCTCACTCTAGTGGTAGCATGAGACGGAGTCTACAACCCACACAAGTGGCTCAGGTAGTGCAGTTCATCCAGGATGGCACATCAACACTTCACAGATGAAAGCAGGTTCACACTGAGCACATGTGACAGACGTGACAGAGTCTGGAGACGCCGTGGAGAACGTTCTGCTGCCTGCAACATCCTCCAGCATGACCGGTTTGGCGATGGGTCAGTCATGGTGTGGGGTGGCATTTCTTTGTGGGGCCGCACAGCCCTCCATGTGCTCGCCAGAAGTAGCCTGACTGCCATTAGGTACCGAGATGAGATCCTCAGACCTCTTGTGAGACCAAATGCTGACACATGCACATTTGTGGCATGCTGGAGGTCATTTTGCAGGGCTCTGGCAGTGCACCTCCTTGCACTAAGGCGGAGGTACTGGTCCTGCTGCTGGGTTGTTGCCCTCCTACGGCCTCCTCCACGTCTCCTGATTTACTGGCCTGTCTCCTGGTAGGGCCTCCGTGCTCTGGACACTACGCTGACAGACACAGCAAACCTTTTTGCCACAGTTCGCATTGATGTGCCATCCTGGATGAACTGCACTACCTGAGACACTTGTGTGGGTTGTAGACTCCGTCTCATGCTACCACTAAAGTGAGAGCACAGCCAGCATTCAAAAGTGACCAAAACATCAGCCAGGAAGCATAGGAATGAGAAGTGGTCTGTGGTCACCACCTGCAGAATCACTCCTGTTTTGGGGGGTGTCTTGCTAATTGCCTATAATTTCCACCTTTTGTCTATCCATTTGCACAACAGCATGTGAAATTTATTGTCAGTGTTGCTTCCTAAGTGGACAGTTTGATTTCACGGAAGTGTGATTGACTTGGAGTTACATTGTGTTGTTTAAGTGTTCCCTTTATTTTTTTGAGCAGTGTATAATTCACCAACACATTTCTTGTTAGTCCAACAGATATTGCTATCAGGTTGTAAATCACAGCTGGCCGCGTACATTGTTTGCTGCCGACAGTCATTCAGGATGAACTGTTTCAGAAAAAGCAAATAAAGACTAATGTAACTATGGCTGGGAATGTCAATACAATTAAACTAGCAGGGGCAATGATCACAAATTAGCCATGTTATGACTGATAAGTTATCCTGTCTATTCATGTAGCTACTTATTTAGTGAGATAAAAACATAGAGCCTAACGCTAGCTAGCTGCTGGGAGGATTTCATGCCAGTGGATGAGTTGCCGACTTTTCCACCCATATTGTTTTTCGGTGGCTACAGCTAGAGATACAGGTGTCATTTGGTTAGCTAGCAAGAAATGTGAATCACTTTGTTAGCTAGCTATGCTGAACTTAAAAACTGTTATCCACACTTAGAATATCTCTTAGTTGTCAACTTATATTTGGCATCAATCAAACGGGCAGGCATGTTCCCATTCAGTTGTCAAAACGTGGGTTGGGACAAGAAGGCAAGCTGCAGAAGTGCGAGCAGGCTACTATTCCCCATCGTTTATCAGTGCAATTTTGACAGCAAGCTGTAAGTTTGAGAGGGTATATCTACTGTTCCCTTGTTAGATTTGAGGTAATTTTGCTCTGGCTAACATTAGTTGTTGATGTGCATAGGCAACTGAGGGAGCCTACCTATTCATGGTTGTTTGGTCAGTGGGATTGCAAAGTTCCCAAATGTAAAAGGACTCCCTTGGGATTTACATATTTGCAGAAATCCATTTAGGTGTGATTTTTGGCATTTTGGTGAATGTTTTCTAATGATCAAAAGTCACGATGTTACTTCCTGTAAAAACGCAGTCCAGTTCAAAATGAAGGATGGCAGGCCGGTGTGGCAAATGGCTTATTTGCATGTAGGCCTACTGGAGCCTACAAACACCCGCTTGTGTAGAGTCTGGTCCTGGACAAGACAGATGTTTATTTCCTGAAGTGTCTATTAGTTGTCCAAACACACGGCGGCTTTCCCGATCTATATTGCTATAGAATTAAAATATGAAAACTTGAAAATGTCTATGTGCTCGCTTGTCAGAAAATGTTTAGCCGTTCTTCCTGAGGTTGTATATGAACACATTTTATTTCAAGATTTAATGTTGCTAAAACACTGTTCCACTTTAAATGGCAGCTGTAGAATTCATAGTGGATATGTTATTACTCACTCACTCACTGTATGTGTGCAGTTTGCCCATGTGTTTTCCCAAGCTGCCTTACAGAGATGTGGGAGTGTATGTCTAAATATAAAAAAAGTCTGCACATACTTTTTATGTGAATTTTAGAATTTGGGTTCCAAATCCAACCATGCTTTTTACTTGTTTACACCAGGGATAGTGTTGTCACGATAGCAGAATTTTGACTTCGATTCCAAAACAATACAACTGCAAAAAAAAGGCGTATTAGCCAAAGTCACAGAATGGAACTTGATTCAGACTGCTCTCTTGAGTTCAATATCATTTATAATAGAAATGATTGATTTTTGGATGTATGCTTTAATTAATCAATTATACAATTCATTTGACTTTGGTAAACTGACTAACTACATAACGGTCAACTTTTTGAATGGTAAATCTGTAGTCTATTGATAAACAGGGTAAATCAAGTACAGGTGACTGCCTATTCAATAGGAGTGTGCACATTCATTGAGTTACTGAGCTTGTTTTGGCTGATTTCATGGGGCCACAAATGATAAACAATCGGTCTTCCATTTGGGACTTATTGTCCTGATCAACATTTGCGTAAAAGAAGCAACCACGTCTTTTTATAAAAGTGTGCGCTGTCTCTTTAAGACCGATGACCTCATTCACAGTCAGCTCCAGCAAAGATGATATTGATGTGGGGAGAGGAAGTGAATTAATAAAGTTTTCGGTGACAATCTTTGAAATCAGCAACATTTTGCATTATGGTTTGAATATCACAAACAATATACTAGGGTAGTTAATTAATGTTAGGTTCAGCTGTAAGTTAGCAAGGAAAGTTAGCCTACAAAGCTGGAAGCTACCAGTATCGTCTTGTATTTGTGCAGTGTTCTAGCCTGTAATGGACATTGTTTTGCGAACAGTAAATAAATCAACATTTCTACATGCCGTATTGCGTTATTCGAGTGTGTTAACTTCTGTGCAGCGTAAGTGGTGACGCAACCAGACTCCCAGTGGGTGCAGTGGTTCCTCAGGACATGCTAGCAGTGAGCAAGTGGAGCAGGCACGGTGCTCTCGCACTATAAAGGAGACATCGGCTGCCCTGCTAGACTTGATCCTCTCTGTCGATGACGTGTGACACATTTGACAGAAGTACAGAAAGTGCTAGTATCGGAAAAGTACAAAAGTTTTGGTATACCGTGCAACACTACAAGAGTATTGAGCACATGGTCTCCCTTTTACTGTCTGTGTAGCCTAGTTCTAGCCTAGGCCTATATGGTAGCACTGGAAAGCTACTCACACGCACTATGAATACCAAATATCACACAAACCTGTAAATCCCCCCCCCCCCCCCCCCCCCCTCTCTCTGATCTAGCGAGTCGGATCCATTCCTGAGTCAGAGCCATTAGTTATAATGATATCCAATTCAGTGATGCTAGCTGCATGGGCTGTTGACGTCCCCAATGGTGTGCCAGCACAGAGGCCAGCTCTCAGCAAACTGACTGGGAGAACAATGTTCCTCAGCCTTCACGTTTAACTAGCAGCTTTACAAGCGATGAAGCGACACTGAACATATAATAATTCTTTGATTCAGTCATATTTTTTTGTTATTTATCCCATAAGTGAAGACATTTTTGCTTCTAGACAGTGTTGCACCTCGGCACATACCCTAGTCTTTGATGGCTTCCAAGAAATCAAAACGGTATCTCAGAAGAATTCTAATAGAGAAATGTCTTAGTGTTGCAACTGCTCTGAAACGCCGTACGATTAGATGCCTCAGTCTCCCCAGTCTGTCACAACCAATGATGACACTTGTCTGACTGACTGGCCCTTAGTCAGGCTTTGTCAACCAGCCTAAATGACTAAACACGCACACACACACCTCATCCTCTCTGTCTGTCCTTAGTTTTCCCTCTCTTTCCCTGTCACCTAAGGACAAGAAAAATAACCAACTGTACGAAGCTTTAAACTAGCAGGAAACCTTGCACCCGGAAGCTGCTTTTCTAATTGCCGGCGATTTTTAATTCCGCGTCTTTAAGACACGTGATACCCAACTTCCATCTACACGTTTCCCTCGCCACTAAGGGTGAATAAGTCCTAGACCGTTGTTACTCTACCCAGAAGCAAGCATACAAGGCCCACCCTCGTCCCCCATTCGGCAAATCAGATCATGACTCCATACTCCTGCTTCTTGTATACAAGCAGAAGCTCAAACAGGAAGTACTTGTGACTTGCTCTGTTGAGAAATGGTCCTCAGAAATTATGCTACAGGACTGCTTTGCTAATGCTGACTGGAACATGTCCCATTCTCCACCGATAGCATCAACGAGCTACCCACCTCCGTCACCGGCTTCGTTAGGAAATGGTTCAGAGACGTTGTCCCCCCCACAGTGAATGTTTGCTGTTTCCACAATCAAAAGCCCTGGATTAAGAGGTTGGTGTTACGCGAAAGGGCAGGGCTATCGCAGCCAAACCTGAAGCTAAGGCTGAGGAAAGGAACAAGTACAAGAAGTTCCGCTACGACCTCCGCAGAGCCATTTAACAAGAAAAATAACAATATAGGAACAATAGGGACCTATGAAATCCATTTTCTTTTCAAATTCCTATTTTCAAATTTATTTTTCTGAACTCTGTTTTATGATCTGTTTTATGATTTAAGCTAATTTGATCATAAAGTGTCTAATGTGAATGAATAAAACAACAATTTAATAAGATAAATGTTAAATTTGTAATGATGCAACACATTGCACTTTTTTTTTATCAAGGCAAGTGCTTCAATACAGAGTTCTACTAAGTGTTTCATTATAAATAATAAAAAGTAATGCAAGAATATAGGAAACAATGCAATCGGAAAAACCTAATTATACTTGTGTAACAACTTTGCATAGTTTTTTTGTTGTGAAATGAAGTGTTTCACATGTGTATCATTATAAATAAAGATTCATGCAATAGGCAACCTATGGAACTACCTTATGAGCTCCCATGTCTGTCCATTGTAAGTTTTCCATCTATCACAGACCACTCCATTTGAAGTACATGATTGTCTGTGAGTAGAGTCTTGTATTTGCTGAAACTCCTCTGTCGACGGAGTAGATGTAGGGCACTGCCACTTCTGCAACTCTTGGGAATCTCGCACCTAGGCCCCTCCAGTAATCAGCAAGCTCCAAAGCAGTTGAGGGCTTCCTGGACTCAGTTCTGGTAGGCAATCCATTCTTCACTGAGCTCTGTTGATGGGTTTCAGGTGTATGTGTAGGCTTCAATCTGCTTTTCCATGGCTGGAGCCTGCCTGGGATCGAACACCCTAGCCAGCCTGTAGACCTCTCTGGTCCAAGTGGAATGCATCATGGAGATGGTCAAGCACCTCCCTTCTCTCTCCAATCGCCATCTTTCTCAATAGCTCATCTGTCTTGGCACTATACCCACATGTTTTTGCCGTTCCGTTCACTAGTTAAAAGCCAAGATCTTCCATGACATTGTATGCAGACACTGCTGTGGGACGGTGGGTTCCTTTCAGGATTGACAGAGCTGTCATCAGTTTGGAGCAGCCCTCCGAGATGGTTAGCCTAACAGTGATGGCCTGCACCTTCTCTGTTTCCAGCTGGCTGAGGATGTTTGTGACTGCTTGGGATGGTGACTTTTCTGCCAACAAAAACTCTGTACAGATGAACATGCTCTGCATGGTACTTCACTGCCTCAAACCAGCTATTCCATCGGGGGCTCACTGCTTCAGGAGGTGCCTTGGCCTGCACAAACTCCTTCATAATGAGGAAGCTCCCCCATCGCTTTCTGGCAGGCTTCTTGACAAAGACAGATCTCATCCATGTTACAAGTGATGCAACTTCAGAGAAGTATTTGTAGTACTGCCAGGTCTCACCCACCAGATTGATGACATGGCAGAGACGGGTTACATGGACACTGTGTATCACTCCCTTCAGAACCTCCTTGTATGTCTTCAGGCAGTAGGAGGCATTCTCTGTGACCGCTGCCCAGGCACCGTTCAGTTTGTTGCTGTGGGGGGGGGAGGCTAGTATAACTTGGGAAAATGTTCTCCACCAGAAAGTACTGGTTTCCAATACCTGCAATGAAAGTTGAGGAAACTTTTTAATTATGTTTTAACCTATTGTGACAAAATAAGTGTAAAAACAATATAGAGATAGTTAGCTAGATGGAGAGACAGACAGCTGCTGACATTATGCATTGCTATATTTCCCCATGATAGCTCGTCGTTTGGAATATCATAATTTGCGTGCGGACAATTAACACTGCGGAATGTAAATGTAGGCTATTGCAACAGTATATTAATAGGCTGTTAACTCTCCAATGATTAGAATGCTGCAATCCCTTGCATCTGTCTCGTCAACAACCACCGCAAACTTCTTCCAACAGATCTTCTGTAGAACGGCAGTCATATGTTGGTCGAACACACGGGGCAGGTGAATTTGAGAGGCTGCTCTCATTTTCGGGCAACGCTCCTCCCTGTTTGCAATGCTTCACTAGAAATGTCCATAGCTTTCTTAGCTTTTCTAAGGGGATGTCGGACTCGGCGCACACAGCCACAAAGTCCTGATTAAATTCTCGTCTTGTATCTGCTGATGCGCTTGCACTAATGGTCGTTTGAAGAGGCACGCTCTGGCTAACACGGTACTTTTCCTTGTTTTTCACATAGGCTTTAGACTAAGTGGTCATCACATATTTTTTACAGATCTAATCAATAGTATGTTGACTGAATTTGCAAAACAGCTTATCACCTGACGACTCATAGTCCTTTGGGTGTTGCTCTGCTCTGAATTTAGAGTTTAATTTAAAAAAAAAAATGGCGACTTGGTTGACATGTTTCTCAAAGTAAATGCCAAGTTAGGTGACGTAAGGGACCCCCCCCCCCCCTCTCAAAACACCCCAATTGAAACATAATTATTTCTTTAGGCCTACTCATCTGTAATTTTTACAATTTATGAAATCATTTAGGTTACTACAATTAGCCCTCCTTTTTTATCGATTTCAGCCAAATTATGGAAACTACTGCATATTCCACGTTTCAGTTGATTCCATTTTTATGACCAAATTCTGCGATTCAGTCTGCGTTTTCTGCATCGCGGAAATCATAGGGCCCTAGAACAAGGTGGAATCCTTTTACACAGGCCCCGCCGCATGTGGCAGGGCCATTACGGATTACAAAGGAAGACCCAGCCGTGATCTGCCCAACAATGCCGCTACCAGACTAACTCAATGCATTTTATGCACACCTCGACAAAAACATTGCCGTGCGTGAGGGCTCCCACTAACCGAGGACTGGCTGATCTCGCTCTCAGAGGCCGATGCAAGATTTTTTTTAGCCTTTGTCAACAATTGCAAGGTTGCGTGGCTGGATGGTATTCTAGAGCGTGTTCCTAGAGCATGCACTAGACAACAGTCATGTTCACAGTAATTTTCAACCTCTCTTTGTCCCGGTCTGTAATCCCCACATGTCCCAAGCTGACCACCAATCAGTCCTGTTCCCAACAACTCAAAGGCAACATGCCACAATGACTACTGCCCTGTAGCACTCACCTGTAAGCATGAAGTGCTTTGAAAGGCTGCTTATGGCACACATCTATCATCCTAGACCCACTCCAATTTGCATACTACCCCAACAGATCAATAGATGACGCAATCTCAATTGCACTTCACACTGCCCTCATCCACCTAGATAAGAGGAATACCTATGTGAGTGCTGTTAATTGACTACAGACCAGCGTTCAACACCATAGTCCCCTTCAAACTCATCACTAAACTTAGGACCCTGGGACTGAACACCTCCGTCTGCAACTGGATCCTAGACTTCCTTTCGTGCCGACCCCAGGTGGTGAGGGTAGGTAACATCAGCACAGCAACGCTGACCCTCAACACGGGGGGCCCACAGGGCTGTGTACTTAGTCCCCTCCCGTACTTCCTGTTCACCCATGACTGTGTGGCTACGCACGACTCCAACACCAAGTTAGCGGATGACAGCTGCACCATTGAGCACCTTAACTGGCTGCATCATTGCTTGGTATGGCAACTGCACCTCCTTTGATCACATGACGCTAAAGAGGGTGGTCCGGATAGCCCATTACATCACTGGGGCTGAGCTCCCTGCCATCCAGAACCACTATATCAGGTGGTGTGAAAGGAAGGCCTGGAAAATGCAGTATGTCAACACATTTCATCTGCATGGGTCTCCTGTTCTGTCCAAATGAGCTCCATCTGCTTTACAGTGCCAGCACAAAGGTCCAGTCTGTCTCCATCTTTGAAACGTGATATGTAGGCAAGAAAGAGGAAGAAAGGAATAATCAAGCCACTCACTGTCACCCTCAAACATTGATACATTTCTTGTGGACAGACGCACGTAACATAAATGGTAGTGGTCGACAGACTTAGGGCTGCGATGACTAACGAGGAACTTTATTCCGGTACGCTGTTGATCTTTCATCACTAGCAATATGGTTTCCATCCAATTGGTGACAGATTTTATGTTTTCATCAAACGGACTTATAGCGGCTGAAAGGGTGTGTGATGACAGTGATGGGGGGAATCAATAGTTCAATATCGGGATATTATTACCAACTATATATCGTATCACTTTTGTCAATATCGTAATATAATTATTTTGCCTGTTGGCTGTACCTGCACCAAAACTTTTGTATATTTCCTTCATAGCTTGTTCTCCAGCTTTTTAAATAGGGAGCCAATACCACCCTGCATACCACTGCTGGCTTGCTTCTGAAGCTAAGCAGGGTTGGTCCTGGTCAGTCCCTGGATGGGAAACCAGATGCTGCTGGAAGTGGTGTTGGAGGGCCAGTAGGAGGCACTCTTTCCTCTGATCTAAAAAAAAAATATCCCAAATGCCCCAGGGCAGTGATTGGGGACACTGCCCTGTGTAGGGTGCCGTCTTTCGGATGGGACGTTAAACGGGTGTCCTGACTCTCTGAGGTCATTAAAGATCCCATGGCACTTATCGTAAGAGTAAGGGTGTTAACCCCGGTGTCCTGGCTAAATTCCCAATCTGGCCCTCAAACCATCATGGTCACCTAATAATCCCCAGTTTACAATTGGCTCATTCATCCCCCTCCTCTCCCCTGTAACTATTCCCCAGGTCGTTGCTGCAAATGAGAACGTGTTCTCAGTCAACTTACCTGGTAAAATAACGGTAAAATAAATAAATAAATTAAATTAAATTTCAGGACTTTTATTTGCATTACCGATCAACTTGTTTTCTCATGGCTCTCGTCCCTCTGCAGCAGACTTATGGTGAGCAATATGTTTGAAACATCAAATCGCAATAAAATCACAGTATCAAATTGCAATATATATGGTATCGGCTCGTAAGTAGCGTGATGGGATGGTGAGGTCCCTGGCAAGTGTACCTGCCCTATTAGTCCTCATTTAAAAAATGTACGGTTAAATTCCCATGTACCAAATAAAAAGATAAGTTCAATGGGGTTAAACTATTTTGATGGTTTTGTCACAACTGTTTATAGAGCAAATTTGCCCATTCTGGTCTTGGCACATGCCCCTCCCCCCAAAAAAGAAACCGTTTTCCACAGGATCCCCAAAATGCTAGGGCTGGCTCTGACTGCATGTGTGGTTATGGATTGCAGGTCTCCGTGCTGACATCCATGTTATATATAATAGTAGTTATATAAATATTTGCCCATAAAGGCGCTTCCACCCATTCTTGCATAATTAATTTTGCAAACACAAATATCCCACCATGGCAAACTTTTTAAAATTATTATAAAAAAAGAAAATTCAAACATCAGTTAATTGCTGAGTAAATTATTTGTCATTTAATTTTTGCGGACCTCACGGTGAAGCCAATGCCTATGGGCCAGGAGTTTCTCCCGGTCTTTCTCTATTGGCTAACTAAGGCCAAGTTTTCTGCGTTAGTCCACCAGACTCTGCGCATTTGGGGGGGGGTGGGGTGTCTGGGAGTGAGATTACCTGTGCTCTTGCCCTCCAACCCCGGACAGACTTCCAGGGCTGAGGGGATTATAAACTACTCCCTGGCCTGTCTGGCTGGCAGTATCCCTTTTTCATTAGTCAACCTTCTTAATTAGAGACTGATGGCAGCTTACTGTTGGTCTCTGCTCTGCCCCAGTCCTATGTCTGTCACTCTACTCCTAGTCTGTGTCTCTCTCTACTCCTAGTCAGGTCAGAGTACTCTTGATGAGATATTGCTATAGGTGTCTGTGCTGTCAGATTAAGCAGAACATCACGCTTTCTTTCTACGGAGGAAAAAAATGAAACTTCCTTTGCAATCTGCACATTTAGGATGGACAGCTATGATGCTTTAAAATATATTTTTTTACTGCAGCCTGTTCATTCAGCTCCAGACCGACTGAGCACTTCTGTCTTTGAGGCACGACATCACTGTAATGGCCATGACCGTAATTGGCCAGCCAAATGACCGCGGTCACCTTAATAGCTGTTTTGACGCACATTTTCTCCTCCCCTTCTGACGGCATGTGCTGCCATAGAAATATAATGAATATAATTGGCTTCTCCGTTTAAGTTAATGATGGCGTAATGTGTTTACTGGCGGACATTGTGAGTGTACCCATGAGAGCAAAGCAGGGAGTAAATGTCTTAAGTTTTTTTTTTTTTTTTTGTGGTTTTCTTTATGTTTATTTCACTTTTCATGACGGTCTCCATCCATAACCGTGGGTTATACAGTAATTGTGCCAGCCCTAGATGTCGCGCTGGTTCACCTTTTGAGGTTATGCCATGTATCTGTTCTCCTGTCATGTCGCTGTTATAGCTGGAGGCGTAATGAGCAGAGTGGTGCTGCGAGTTCCTTGGTTGTTCGTTCAGCTGGTCAGAGGTTGTTCATCTCAGACATTGGTTGGTTTCCATGCCAGACTCACTCCGTAATGCTGTGTCATTGGTTCTGATGCCAACATCCCCACTCTCCCCTGTACTTCCCTTCCCACATCCTCCCCTACTCTCCTATCCTCCTCTGGTTGGGCTGCTCTGTGTCTCCAGACGGAGGGGATCAGGGAGAGGTTTTATCTTGCCTGCCTGCCGGTAGTCTCTGTGCCACTCGGCTGAGCTGGAGCTAATGCAAGGCAGACGCGTACCGTCCGTCCCCCTATGCCAGCCAGACGGGTACAGGAGAGCAGTGGAGTTAGGTGTGAAGGAGAGGACAGGAGATAAAAGGTGAGCAAAGGATTGAGAGAAGTGTTTTGCAGAGGAGAGGATTGATAGAAGTGCCGTGTAGAAGTGAGAAAGGGGACGAGTGCAGTGTGTTGGAGTAGGGTGAAGTGCCCTTCAAGGTCTTCTGGATTCTGCACCCTCTCTAATGACTTCTGCTGTGTTCCTTGAGATGTTTGGATGAGGATGAAGCCCCGGGGCATCTATATCAAGCATCTCACAGTAGGAGTGCTGATCTCGGATTAGTTTGGGCCTGAAGATCATAATACATAGCCTATTGATTATATGGAAAGGCGGGACCTGATCCCCCTGGTCTAAAGACAATGGAGGCTTTCTCCTGTCCTGATGAACAGCACTTCACCCTTAGTCAGCTGGGAGTCCTCTGGCTCCACTCATCTCAGCCTTTAATGCTCTGAGATGATGGCCTTGCTTGCCCTGTTTACTTGTGAGTGTATGTTACACTGAGGCAGTCTGAGACAATTTGTGTGCATATCTGCACTTTAATAATGGTTTGTGGCTGTTTTCATGTCCCTTTGCTTTGCCAGTGTGTAACATGATTTTCCTGTGTTTTTTTGTTTGTGTAGAAATATCACATGGCTATGTGTGTCTGTGTGGTGTTATGCCCTCAGAATTGAGTGGTGGTGGCATGTATGTATGTATGCTGACAATGGATAATTTTCTTAGCCTGCTCTCTCTCTCGCCTCCATCTGCACAGTTATCAGTTTTGAGCTCCCTGGGTCTGTGGCTCTCAGCTTCTAAGTACACGACTCCTAGCACCCCATCTGTGTTTGGACAGGAAGGGAAGGGTTCTTGTGGTAGCTGTTTTATCTTGGCAGTTTAAGGACATTCATGTTGTCACTCCTCTTCACCAAACAAACCTTACATCAACACTTTGTTCAGATAAAGAAAGTTCCCCCTTTTTTCTTTTCCCTGTGACTGGTTCTGTTAGGTTAAAGCCTTCTTTGCACAACCCAGATCAGTGTTAATATAACAGCTGACAGTGCATGACTAACTTCTCCCGGTCTCCTGTTACAGGGCGATCATGGGCCACGGAGTCGGCTGAGGATCCGGAGGGTTCTGCAAAACGCACCAATCGTGAGTAGGGATGTATATTTGCCATTCTAGTACTTTTTTCCCCCCCCTGGATGTGAGCTCGAGCTAATGTTAGCCAAGGATACGAAAGTACCCACACCCCTTGACCTTTTCCACATTTTGTTACAAAAGTGAGATTAAAATGAATTTAATTGTCGCTTTTTGACAACTCAAATTACTCTGTCAAAGTGGAAGAAACATTCCAACATTTGTATTAAAAAAATATGAAAGTTAAAAATATATATTTTATTAGATAAGTATTCAACTCCCCCTGAGTCGATACATTTTAGAATCACCATTGCCAGCGATTACAGCTGTGAGTCTTTCTGGCTAAGTCTTTAAGAGCTTTGCGCACTTGGATTGTACAATATTTGCACATTATTCTTTAAAAAATTCTTCAAGCTCTGTCAAGTTGGTTGTTGATCATTGCTAGACAGCCATTTTCAAGTCTGGCCATCGATTTTCAAGCTGAATTTAAGTCAAATCTGTGACCAGGCCACTCAGTAACATTTCAATGTCGTCTTGGTAAGCAACTCCAGCGTATATTTGGCCTTGTGTTTTAGGTTATTGTCCTGCTGAAAGGTTAATTTGTCTCCCAGTGTCTGTTGGAAAGCAGACGAAACAAGGTTTTCCTCAAGGATTTTGCCTGTGCTTTGCGCTTTTTATCCCCCCCATCCCTCCCCAAAAAATTCCTTGCCGATGACAGTCATACCTATAACCAAATTCCCTCATTGTTTTAGACAGAGGTAATTTCTGGTCTGCCGAGCGCAAGCTTGAACGTTGTGAAAATTTGGTGCAATTCTTCCAGCGCACGTTTACTGTGAACAGAGGCTGTACCCTCTTTTTAAGTTAGTCACAGTATCCTACTTGGACACTGTTAAAACTATTTGATCGTAATGTAGGCCTAGCCGATTGGCCTACCTGTCAAAAACAATGAAGAAAATGAATCCCGTAACATTTTAACACGTTAAAATAGCTGTTCTATCATTCAGCCTACAATACATTCCGTGAGATTTAAAAAAATAAAAAAATCATGCAGGGCATGACATTAACCTGTTTTTATCCACTTGTCCTTTAGACAAGGTGACTGAAAGTGTTTGATGCAAGAAACCACTTTACAAAATAAAAATGCATTATTATTCCCATACCATTATTACAGAGAATCTGACGGATTATGCCACCCAGCATCCGAAGTGTAATTAGTAACTTAAATTTAAAAAAAAAAAAAACATCTACAAATAGGTGCCCTTCGTTGCAAGGCATTGGAAAACCTCTGGTCTTTGTGGTTGAATCTGTTTGAAATTCACTGCTTGACTGAGGGACCTTACAGATAATTGTGTGTGTGGGGTACAGAGATGAGGTGGTCAATCAAAAATCATGTTAAACATTATTATTGCAACTTATCATGTTACTTGTTAAGCACAATTTTACTCCTGAACTTATTTAGGCTTGCATAACAAAATGGTTGAATACTTATTGACTGAAGACATTTCAGATTCTCATTTTGTATAAATTTAGAAAACATAATTCCACTTTTGACATTATTGGGTATTTTTTTGTGTGTGGTAAGCCAGTGATAACCTCAATTTTAATATTATCAAGTTTATTTTATATAGCCCTTCGTACATCAGCTAATATCTCGAAGTGCTGTACAGAAACCCAGCCTAAAACCCCAAACGGCAAGCAATGCAGGTGTAGAAGCACGGTGGCTAGGAAAAACTCCCTAGAAAGGCCAAAACCTAGGAAGAAACCTAGAGGAACCAGGCTATGAGGGGTGGCCAGTCCTCTTCTGGCTGTGCCGGGTGGAGATTATAACAGAACTATGCCAAGATGTTCAAAATGTTCATAAGTGACAAGCATGGTCAAATAATAATCATGAATAATTTTCAGTTGGCTTTTCATAGCCGATCATTAAGAGTTGAAAACAGCAGGTCTGGGACAGGTGGCGGTTCCATAACCGCAGGCAGAACAATTGAAACTGGAATAGCAGTAAGGCCAGGTGGACTGGGGACAGCAAGGAGTCAACATGCCCGGTAGTCCTGACGTATGGTCCTAGGGCTCAGGTCCTCCGAGAGAGAGAAAGAAAGAGAAGGAGAAAATTAGAGAGCCAAGATTTTCAAAATGTTCATAAATGACAAGCATGGTCAAATAATAATCGGGAATAAATCTCAGTTGGCTTTTCATAGCCGATCATTAAGAGTTGAAAACAGCAGGTCTGGGACATTTAGGGGTTCCGTAACCGCAGGCAGAACAGTTGAAACTGGAATAGCAGCAAATATTATTATTTGTATTGTTCCGCGGGTTGCCATTTCTATCAAATGTCTCACGGATCAACTCTGTATATCAGCGCAATCATCAACCGATGTCCCCCTTATGATTAAATTGGCCAAAGATTTGGCTAATATAACTTCATTTTTTTGCTGTGGTGTCATTCTTGGTATCGTGATACTCGGTATGGAAGTCAAAAGTTATTGCAGGGCAAGTCATTAATGGATAAGGAGTTCAATGTCCGAATACATTTCATTGTATTGTAATTGGAAGCACATATTCGTGCATTCGGAAAGTATTCAGACCCCTTGAATTGTTCACATTTTATGTTACAGCCTTATTCTAAAATTGATGAGGGGGGAAAAACTATTTAATCAATCTATACACAATACCCCATAATGACAAGGCACATTTCTTTTTTGAATGTTTGCAAATGTATTAAATATAACAAAGTATTCAGACCCTTTACTCAGTGCTTTGAAGCACCTTTGGCAGATATTACAGCCGCAAGTCTTCTTGGGTATGATGCTACAAGCTTGGCAGACCTGTATTTGGGGCGTTTCACCCATTCTTCTCTGCAGATCCTCTCAAGCTCTGTCAAGTTGGATGGGGACCGTCACTGCAAAGCTGTTTTCAGGCCTCTCCAGAGATGTTCGAGTCCGGGCTAAGGCTGGGCCACTCAAGGACATTAAGAGACTGGTCCCGAAGCCAGTCCTGCGTTGTCTGTCTATGTGCTTAGGGTCGTTGTCCTGTTGGAAGCTGAACCTCCGCCCCAGTCTGAGGTCCTGAGCAGGTTTTCTTCAAGGATCTCTCTGATCTCTTTGCTCTGTTCATCTTTGCCTCGATCTTTAGCAGTCTCCCAGTCCCTGCTGCTGAAAAACATCCCCACAGCATGATGCTGCCACCACCATGCGGTGACCCATAGGGATGGTGCCAGGTTTCCTCCAGACTTGACATTCAGGCCAAAGAGTTAAATCGTGGTTTCGGAAACCTCCAAGCGGGCTGTCATGTGGCTTCCGTCTGGCCACTACTGTAAATGCCAGATTGGTGGAATGATGCAGAGATGGTTGTCCTTCTGGAAGGTTCTCCCACTTTCACAGATCTCTGGAGCTCTGTCAGTGACCATCGGGTTCTTGGTCACCTCCCTGACCAAGGCCCTTCTCTCCTGATTGCTTAGTTTGGCCAGGCGGCCAGCTCTAGGAAGAGTCTTGGTGGTTCCAAACTTCTCCCGTTTAAGAATGACGAGGCCGCTGTGTTCCCGGGGACCTTCAATGCTGCTGAATTGTTTTTGGTACACTTCCCCAGATATGTGCCTCGACACAATCCTGTCTCGGAGCTCTACGGACAAGTTCTTCGACCTCATGGCTTGGTTTTTGCTCTGACATGCAGTGGCACCTTATCTAGCGGTGTGTGCCATTCCAAATCATGTCCAATCAATTGAGTTTACCACAAGTGGACTCCAATCAAGTTGTAGAAACATCTTAAGGATGATCAATGGAAACAGGATGCACCTGAGCTCAATTTCGAGTCTCATAGCAAAGGGTTTGAATACTTATGTAAATAAGGTATTCTGTTAGGTTTACACATTTTTGCCAAATTGAACATATTTCTCATTGTCATTATGGGGTATTGTGTGTAGATTGAAGAGAAATGTTTTATTTGATCCATTTTAGAATAAGCCTGTAATGTAACAAAGGGGATAAAGTCAAGGGGTCTGAATACTTTCCGAAGGCACTGTATATCACATCGTTTTAGATTGCTGGTGACTTTTCTTAAGGTTCCCTCGTTTTGACCACCTTTTGTTTTGTGTATCTTCAGGCTTCCACTGCGGTGTATGACATGGCCACGGCCTCTTCCAGAACGGAGTGTAGCTATAACCGCGGACCGACGTCGCAGCTACATGCCGTCGTTGCCTGTGCCAAACTCAAGCGGAAGAAGAGCTTGTTTGGGACGTCCATCTATGTGGAGGTGACAGCGGAAGGGGAGTCGCGCCGCACGGCAAAGTCCCACAGCTCCTCCAACCCCAAGTGGGATGAGCGGCTCACTCTGTAAGGAACCCTACCTTCTGTGTGTGTGTTCGTAATGTGTGTCATGAGTAGCCCATTTCATTCGCTCACCACCTTAATCACTTACTGTGGTCTGTTTGGTATGCTCGAGCAACGTTGTATTCCTTTCTGAATCAAGTCCCACTCTTTTTAGAGTTAGACCAATGGTGGTGTGTTAATTCGGTATGAATCGTTTTCTGTAGTGCTTCTTCAATCTAACCTGTTCTGTACTGGAATAGGAAGACTAGAGGGAGAAGGAATCTAGACTATTTCTGTTGTTGCAGGAACCAGGTTACTAATGAGATGCCTGAGCATTTATGGTAAAACACAAAGATTAGTTTTCTCAAAGGTCTTATTTATCTGTGGGAATCTGGGGGTGGTGCTGAGATGGGAACAGTGTGGATTCATTGGAACACATAGTGGGCTTGTGGGAGAGCTGACTAACGACTAAAAGTCTGAATATCTCTAAAACTTAGTCATCCAATCTGGGCAGATGGCCTACAGCACAAGGAAATGACGATGATTGAAAAACCAAAGCAGACATACTGTATCTTTCCTTTGAACACTCTGTTCCCAAAAAGAGCCTGTTGGCTTTATTGTTTTATTTCCCTTGTTGGTGCGGAGGTTTGAACTGTGCTGAAAAGACCCTTCTGTATCTGTTCAGTTGCAACTCTAGCAGAGCTGCCTGTAGCCTAGCAGCTTTTATGGTTCTCTGGCTTTAACGAGTCAAAGCCAAATGTCAGGCTGTGTTCCAAATGACACCTTATCCCGTATGAATAGTGCACTAGTTTCGACCAGAGCCCTATGGGCCTGCTCAAAAGTAGTGCACTAAGGCAAAAGGGTGCCATATCAAACTTGCTCTCAAACTCATTAACCAGGCCACTAATTGCCTTGATGGGGTAATTATCTCAGACAACACAACCTCCAGGGCTCTGTTTGTTTGGCTTGTTTTTGTGTATGCTACATGTTATAGCTAGCTGTCTGAAGCTCAGCTGTGGCCTGCAAGTCATAGTCGACTGGTTCTAAAACCAGCTCTATTATGGTGGCCTCTGGTACATTCTAATGCCAGATCGTATTTTCAACCAGCAACTGTCAGGAAATAACACTGATACCTTTAAGTGTTGGTTTCATCAGCTGTTGTACGGTATATGAAACACAGGACAAAAATAATTGATTGCAAAGGGCCTTTAAAGCATACTGTAATAGTCTCCTGGCTTAATTTAACAGCAGGTAAGGAGCCAAATGCAAAGCTCTCTTAACGATGCAATTCGATAGGCTACTGACGAGTCACTCACTTTAATGTCTTGCAAGTCCTTATGGACTATATATCAAAAATACAAACGGGATCTTTAGTTTACTTGTCCTGAATTGATACCATGGAGATATAACTACGTTGTATGATTTATGAATGTTAAGGATTTATGAGGGGCTTTATTCAGTCATTTCGACAACTTAAAAAAAAAAAAAAAAAAAAGTCCAGCTTGCTGTTCGTCAATCAAAGCACAGTCAGCCTATGCGCCACCACTCCGTGGCCGCCTATGAAACACACCATGGTCCAACGTGGCCCGGTCGAGCCATTTGGCCAAAAATCTACTAGTCCGAACAGAATTTTTGCTGGCCCTGGCATGGTGTAGTTCTTAAATGCATTGGGGTCATGCAGGGCCTATAGGTTTGTATGCTTTCGCTCTGCTAACATATGGAATTGTTTTAAGATGGTCGTACCATGGATCATTTAGCTATTTGATATAGAATTTTAGGACCCCTGTAGGTAATTTTTATTTAATTTCTATTTTCTGTGTGTGTGGGTGGACACCCCTTCAAATTCGGCTATTTCAGCCACACACGTTGCTGACAGATGTGTATATAATTGAGCACACAGTCATGCAGTCTCCATGTACAAACATTGGCAGTAGAATGGCCTTACTAAGCTCAGTAACTTTCAACATGGCACAGTCTTAGTATCCTACCTTTCCAACAAGTCAGTTTGTCAAATTTCTCCCCTGCTAGAGCTATCCTGGTCAACTGTAAGTGCTGTTATTGATGAAGTGGCAATGTCTAGGAGCAACGATGGCCACACAAGCTCACAAAACAGCACCGCTGAAGTGCGTAGTGCGTAAAAATCATCCGCCCTCGTTTGCATCACTCATTACCAAGTTTCAAACTGCCTCTGGTTTAAACATCAGCACAAGAACTGTTCGTTGGGAGCTTCACAAACATTTATTTTGCTGACATTTCTTCCTGAGGCAGTTTGAAACTTGGTAGTGAGTGTTGCAACCGAGGGCAGATTATTTTTAAGTGCTTCAGCACTCGGCGGTGCCGTTCTGTGAGCTTGTGTGACCTACCACTTTGCGGCTGAGCCATTGTTGCTCCTTGACGTTTCAACTTCACAATAACAGCACAAGGTAAGATCACCATGCACAATGCCAAGCGTCGGCTGGGGTGGTGTAAGCTTGCCGCCATTGGACTTCTCTGGAGTGATGAATCACGCTTCACCATCTGGCAGTCCGACGGCCGAATATGGGTTTGGCGGATACCAGGAGAACGCTACCTGCCCGAATACATAGTGCCAACTGTAAAGTTTGGTGTAGGAGGAGTAATGGTCTGGGGCTGGTTTGGGCTAGGCCCCTTAATTCCAGTGAAGGGAAATTTTAACGCTATATCATACGATGACATTCTAGACAATTCTGTGCTTCCAACTTTGTGGCAACAGTTTGGGGCTAGGCCCTTTCCTGTTTCAGCATGACAATGCCCCCGTCCACAAAGCGAGGTACGTCCAGAAATGGTTTGTCGAGATCGGTGTGGAAGAACTTGACTGGTGCCCAACCTCACTAATGCGATTGCTGGGGGGACTTGCTTCCATTCAGGCACAATGTTCCAACATCTAGTGGAAAGCCTTCCAAGAAGAGTGGAGGCTGTTATAGCAGCAAATGGGAGACCAACTCCATATTAATGACCATGATTTTGGATCGAGATGTTCGACGAGCAGGTGCCCACATACTTTTGGTAGTGTATGTATACTTTAACATTGCAAGTCATTACTCTATTCTTTGTTATATTAATTGCGTTCATTCTTGTTTCTAAATTAGTATGTGATTTGAGAATAGGACGCTGCCCCTGTAAGACAGACGTCAATATCTCTTTTTGGAACATTGCTATAGTCGGCTAGACAAGAGGAATGCTAGGCAAGGTTGCCATGTCCTTGATTTTCACGCAAAATTGGGCAACTTGTTGTAAACAATGTTGCGGGTGAAAATGTATTGGTTGCAGGTTTTTGGCCTACTTTTAAGTTGCACGGTGAACGTGGCCATGGCATTTCTCTTTAAAAATCTATATTTCACGATCAGGTAGTGAGTGCAGGAGTGTTTGTTGAGAGTGCTGCAGCCGGCAGCTGAGTCCACTTTTGGCTGAGTCACGTGAGAGGAGATGGAGCAGACAGGACTTTTTACCAGTTGTACAATGTCATTACGGAGACAATTACTTTCCAACCCTTTTTCCATGAAACATATTAACACGCTGGAACTGATGCGCATCAAGAAATAACGGTGACATTGTACTGAAACTACTAGTGGTGCACTAGAGCACATTAGAAAAAGTCGCTTGGAGGTGGTTCAAATGGTACTTTAATGTCTACTTTGCTCATGGAAAGCCACATCAAGCGACGTGTTTTACACGTGCTCAGAACTCCTTTGCGTGCTCCTGTTATAGGGAAAATGTTATGGGGGGGGGGGATTCCTCAGTGGAAAATGCCATTAAATGTGGCCAATAATACATTTTCATCTGTTGGCCATCCAAGTATCCTATTAAATGATATGCCATTGTAGCCTACCATTTGATAAATATGTTAAAATGGCAATATCACTGGAGTCATCGCAAATCAACTTGTGCCACTTGTGTAGCCTAACTGGAGCTGCTAAACAGATTTAATAAATAGCCTATAACTATATTATGCATTTTAATGGACATGTTTAGTTAATGAAATTAGATTGATGTTTAGTCAGTCAGAATAGGCTACAGAACAAGAAACACTGGCTGTTGACAAACATATTCAGTTCATATTATTTGATTCAGTGATTTGTAATTACAACCCCATCCTCTGTAGCCTATTCCAGCAGGATATTGGGCAACACAATCACTTCTTACTTAGAAATTGCCTCACTATTCATGTTGAATGAATTAGTTTGTCAATTTGAACTAAGCAAGCTGCTAAATCGTTTAGCCTACGCGACATGTCGGCAATCTGAAATTAGATGTAGGTCTATCAGGGGCAATAAGCTACCTGCGTCTAGCTAAGAAAACCATGGCAAAGTTGAATTGCAGTCATTTTAGTCTGTAATCCAACATTTCCCAAGCTCTGTCGTCAGGACCCCAAGGTGTGCACGTTTTAGTGTTAATTTGAAATCCGCTTTGTAGTGTTAAGACAAAAACCAAAACGTGAACCCCTTGGGGTACTGAGGACCGAGTTTGGGAAACCCTGCTGTAGCCTATGACAATAGAGCCCCACAGTGGAGATAAAAACCTAGCGGTCAAACACGGAAATAGTTACATTCATTTTTCCTGTAGGGGATTTTAAAAACTCTTAAAACAAGGGTTGTGTTTTGTGTAGGATTACCCTGGCGGGATGTTTTGATAGCTTGTCTGAGAGATTTACATAATTGACTTTTATCAATATTTTTGTCTCTCCTCTGATTCGAAAATGCTAATTGGTGTCAAAGTAGACATCACGCAAGACTACAATTTCCTGCAAGCTCCTGCACATCTCTAGCTGGCACCTTTGCTAACATGTAAATACATTTTGCCAATTTATTAATTACTACATTTAGCTAACATTTGATAGTTAATCAAATGTTTTTAATTGTTTAAAAAACTTTTTACCCATTTTTCTCCCCAATTTGTCTCATCGCTGCAACTCCCGTACAAACTCGGGAGAGGCGAAGGTCGAGAGCCATGCGTCCTCCAAAACACAACCCAACCAAGCTGCACTGCTTCTTGACACAATGCCCGCTTAACCCAGAAGCCAGCCTCCAATGTGTCAGAGGAAACACTGTACACCTGGTGACCGTTTCAGCGTGCATTGTGCCCGGCCCGCCACAGGAGTCGCTAGAGCGCGATGGGACAAGGAAATCCCTGCCGGCCAAACCCTCCCCTAACCCGGACGACGCTGGGCCAATTGTGCTCCGCCCCATGGGTCTCCCGGTCGCGGCCGGCTGCAACAGATCCTGGACTCAAAACCAGGATCTCTAGTGGCAAAACTAGCGGTGCAGTGCCTTAGACCACTGCGCCACTCGGGAGGCCAATCCAAAGATTCTTACCTTTGCCTTGATTCGGTAGTCTCGTCCAGATCCTCATTGCATTTTGTATTTCTTTATGATAGCCACCTTAGCAGCTAATTAGCATTTCATTTGTTGGGGTAAATACAGGCGAACATATTGATTTAAAGTCACCTTGTCTAAGAGGGAGTACTCGTACTGTTGTGCTCTGACTTGTAATTTCTATAATCTCACAAATGGGCCGTTTAACAATGGTTTGTCGTCTTAATATCTGGCACATAGTAGCTAAACAATTGCCAGAAAATAGCGTACATTTGTATGTTTAATTTTTTTAACTGGTCCAAGTATATATTCCGCAGAGATTGAGATCCTCTGTCCAACTTTCATCACTCAAATTCTCCTGTTGGATTTATCTGTAGTTTATCAAGTTTGCAGACGTCACAACAGTAGTAGGCTTGATTACCAACAATGACGAGATGGCCTACAGGAAGGAGGTGAGGACCCTGGGAGTGTGGTGCCAGGAAAATAACCTCTCACTCAACGTCAGGAAACAGCAGAGGGAGCACACCCCCATCCACATCAATGGGGCCTCAGGGGGAAGTTGAAAAGCTTCAAGTTCCTCGGCGTACACATCACTGACGATCTGAAATGGTCCACCCAAACAGACAGTGTGGTGAAGAACCTCAGGAGGCTGAAGAAATTTGTCTTGGCCCCTAAAACCCTCAGTTTTACAGATGTACAATTGAGCGCATCCTGTCAGGATGTATCACCGCCTGGTATGGCAACTGCACCGCCCGCAGCTGCAGGGCTCTCCAGAGGGTGGTTCGGTTCTTTCCAATGCATCACTGGGGGCAAACATCCCGCCCTCCAGGACACCTACAGCACCTGATGTCACAGGAAGGCCAAAAAGAAGATCAAGGACCTCAACCACCTGAGCCACGGCCTGTTCACCCCGCTATCATCCAGAAGGCGAGGTCAGTACAGGTGCATCAAAGCTGGGACAGAGAAGCTGTTTTTCAGTCTCTATCAAGGCCATCAGACTGTTACATAGCCATCACTAGCCGGCTTCCACCCGGTTACTCAACCCTGCACCTTATAGGCTGCTGCCCCATATACATAGACTTGGATTCACTGGCCACTTTAATGGAACACTAGGCACTTTAATAATGTTTACATACTGCTTTACTCATCTCATATGTATATACTGTATTTTAGTCAATGCCACTCTGACATTGCTCAATCTAATACTTTTATATTTCTTAATTCTATTCTTTTACTTTTAGATGTGTGATTTGTTAGATATTACTGCACTGTTGGAGCTAGGAACACAAGCATTTCGCTACACCCACAATAACATCTGCTAAATATGTGTATGTGACCAATAACACTTTATTTGATTTTTATGCAGGAAAGGGATTTATTTACAGTTTTATAAACCGGGTTTGAGCTCTGAATGCTCATTGGCTAAAGCCTGGGGTATATCGGACTGTATACCACGGGTATGACAAACCTTTTACTGTTTTATTACGTTAGTAACCAGTTTTATAATAGCAATAAGGCATGTTGTGGTATCTGGCCAATATACCATGGCTAACGGCTGTATCCAGGCGTTCTTTCAACATTCGAATTCCTTTTACGTCTATTCATGGCTCGCAAAAAATGTACGTATTGCTAGTATGTTCACTATTGAAAGTTTGGTTTTGCAAATCCCTTTGCCTAAAATAAATAAGCCTAGCGAGTAGATTGCTGGGTGCTACTTTTTGCTCAGGACAGCTCGCATGTGCTGTGTGAAATTATCAACTGATGTACTGCTCGAAGTTGTGACTCGTGGGACAGAACCTGGTGGTGCTTGAATGACCGGCCAATCCTATTGCTCAATGGTAGACGCGAGGTCTCCAATGGTAGTCTGTGACAGAGCAGGTAAATGTTGAACTGGAATGGGAAAAATGTGCTGAAAAGTTAATTGCTCTGTCGTGCCAGTGTCTGACGAGATCCACTGGCCCCCTGGGCCGGTAATGTCGGACCGTGCACAGGAAAATGAATAAATTAATGTGCCAGAAAACAATAGGCTAAGTGGATTTTGACTCGTTGCCACACTCCATGTAAAGAAATTCCGACGCAACCAAGCCCAGCGCACACAACACACCCATGTACCAAGTGGTGGGGCAGACTGTTAAACCAGGAGTGTTTCTCTTCATCGCCTGCTCTATCAATAGGTACTTTAAGTGGAAAAAGTACTTGGCTGAAAGTGAGTCTGTAGACAGCTGACACTAGTGCAAAACACTGCTGGTATATTGCACTGTATTTTCTGAATGCAGGGAGATGGCCACCATTTGCATTGGGGTTAAACACACTTGGTTAGCTATCAGCTTTTCCATTTATCAAACAGCTTATAGAAGGATTTACTGAAGATGTGTCCCAAATGGCACTCTTCCCTATAAAGTGCACTACTTTTGACCTAAACGACTAGGCCAGGGGATGCCATTTGGGGCACAATCTGGATGTGTTTACTACCTTTCTCTTTTTTTTTTTTTTTTACTTTCGGCATCTGCCCCTGTACGCTTTCTGGTCGTCTCTGTTTTCTTAGCTCTCATTCTTGCACTCTCTCTAGGTTGCCTGTGTTTCTATAGACCAGGGTAGTTCTTTATTCTGCAGTCAGAGGCAGCCCTCGGTCTCTGAGGGGGAGGGGACCCGTGCCTGTGTGAGGAATACTAACCGGTCTGATCTGCAGAGAGGGAAGTCTGGAAGAGGGAGTGTGATCAAAAACAAGCGTTTGCCAAAGGCTCAAGAAATTGTAATTGTCAAGGGAAATGGCCAATGCGATAGTCATTGTATCATAGCATGGAGGTGCGATTTAAAATCAATGCCTAAACACAACTCTTTGAAGTCTTAACAGGGTAACGACAAGACGGACTCCTGAGTCTCCCTTCCCTTCAGATGTTGTGTATGCCACAGACAGACCGCTGAGACCGCTCCCTGTTAAAGCGTGTCCTGTGTATAGAGCTGATTGGATTAGAGCGCTGTCAGTGGCTGTGCCCAGACGACGGGAGACATGTTCAGATTGATGAGGGAGCCCTTCTAAGGATGGCTGAAAAACATGAATTACCATTATTATCAAATGCTGCATATCACCCCCGGTTGTGACACCTTGCTAGAAGTCACAAGATCCTTCCTATCTGGCTGGCTGTCTGTAGCTAGGTTTTCATCCAATTGGTGACAGGTTTTCAAGTGAATATTCAAAAATCTGGATAAAACATGCACATTTTCCCACCAGACATGTTTCCATCAAACTGATTTATTGGGATTAAAGTGTGTGTGTTGACGTAGTGCACATAAAAATAATGAATAACTAATTTTACAGACACAAAATAATCCCGCCATGTCGAATGATTAAATTGTCTGTCGACATTTTATAAAATTGTTCCGGCAGTCCCCGTTTCCTTAATCCTAGTTGTGACTTTTTTTTGTGTCGGGTAATTAATCTGCATGAAATGGTTGGATGGAAACCTGGTTTTTGTCAGTCTGCCCATTGACTTCAGTGGAGCGACGTAAAGTCAGTGGGGTAACAGGTCCTACAGTCATTGCATTGAGTCATGGTGATATTGTGACTAATGTATGCTGTGCATCCTGAAAAGCATATCAGCACTGAATGTGCTGTAATAGTGCTGGTAGTTTGTTTCTATAGCAGAAGAATTGGATAAAGAAACCACCAGTTAGTTGGTGTAAGATACGATAAGAAAAAGATGTTTGCTCCCAGGGGGAAATTGGCTTGGACGCACATTACGGCTTCATAAGAAATGAACACTGTTGTGTAGCCTAACAGGTGTCCAGGTCACTTTCTGTGTGTGTGCGCTCGCATGTGCATGCGGTATAGTTGATGTGTGACTGCTGTGTTGCAGAAATGTCAGGCCACACACGCAGGTGGACTTTAAGGTGTGGAGTCACCACACCCTGAAGGCTGATGCTCTGCTGGGGAAAGCCACTCTGGACCTCCTTCAGGCCTTGGAGCAGCATGACAGGAAATGTACGTAGTTGGCAGCCCGCCTCATCTCTTATTCCTCCCTCCTTTTTATGTTCTAACCTTGACAAGAACAATGTCAATAGGCAACAAGCTGAACAGGATATCAGCTCTGATATTATTTCCTCAAAGAATTTGTTCTTAATCTTCAGGATGAACTTCAGTATGCCTTTCTGCTGTTGGGCACAGTATTCCACAGTAAATGGTTTAGAAAGAATGCTGTTACAGTATTTGGGGCCCTACTTGAAAGTAACAGACATTTTCTCGCTAATGAGTGTTACTAATAGCTGTTTTCTCTTCCATCCTGTCCCTGCCATGTTATGTCTCCCCTCCCTCCTCAGTGGAGAACGTGAAGGAGGTGTTGAAGCTGGTGCTGGACAATAAGGGGGTTGTGGTTGCTACGGGAGAGCTGACTGTGTTCCTAGACGGTCTGACCGTCAACCAGGAACAACTGCTCAACGGCAACACTGCCACCTCTACCAGTGAGTACCGCTGTGTGTGTGTGTCTGTTTTAGTATGCGTGTGGCTTGTCATCATATTTTTGGCTTTATTTATAGCGTATGTATGCGTGTTTGTTTAGTTGTAGAATATTGTTTAGGATAACAGTGCCTTCGCCTCCCTTTCAGAAGTCCAGCAGAATGGCGATGCCATTCATGAAAATGGAGGGGACACTCCATCAAGGGCTCCCAACAGGTAAGAGAAGAACTCCTGGCAGAAAACCATGTTGTGAATGAATGGGCACTGAGTCAGCAGAGACGTTTGGTTTAGATGGCTGCGGAAAGAATTGTATCAGCAGAAAATGTGGTGCCACTTATATTGGAAGCAACCATAAGCCAATGCTGAAAGGCAATGCGGTCGTCACACACACACACACACACACACACACACACACACACACACACACACACACAGATAGAGCCCGCCTTACGTCATTTCCTGCCTTACGTCATTGTGGTAGGGACTATATTTGTCCGGCTCTTGGAGCGTTCTCAGAAGCCTGGGATATTAGAACTCTCACCTTGTAATTTATCAGAGCTCCGACTGCACATGTTCTGTCCCTCTGTCTCCCTCTGTCCCTAAATCAGGACTGCTTGCATGCAGGCCTAGCCACACAACCCTAATCTTTATTATCTCACTCACTCTGTAGAAGTGCAGTTAACAGGACTAATATGGGTTGTATTAGAATCCTCAAAAAGTGTATGTTGGCAATTTATTCAGACCGAGAGGTGAAGGAGATGGCAGACAGACTTCATCTGCATTGCAGTTACTGCTGCGTCCAGCCTGTGATGACTGCATACACTGCCTTTGCACTTGTGTTGTCCCTCTCTCCGTCTCCCCCCTTTCGCCCTCTCTCCTACACTTCCTATAACCCCTGTGCCCCTTCTCCCAGCTGTTAAAACACATCCACTGTCCCACTAGGCCTGACTTTCACAGTATACACAACCTACTGTGGATCGTGTGCGTGTGTCCGCCCACCTCCAGCAAAAACACTGTCCAGACTCTGATTGTGTTAGTGGTGTGTTTGGGTTGTCCACATTGTGGCGCAATATACTGTATGTGCTGCCTGCCTCATGTAGGCTAGTTACATCTGTCCCTGGGGTCTGTCTGGTCTGTGGCAATGAGTGCAGAGACGAAACCTTGTGAACCAACACAAAGGCTCTCCTTCAGTCTTGCCTGTTTCATCACCATAGCACCCTGCCCCTTCTCTCCCTCATCCTCTGCCCTGCATGACAATAGTCTCAATGTCACAAAGCGTTGCCTCTTCTCAGAACAAGGACTGCGTCACTAGTGCCCCGTACAGAGCAGGACATACGCAGGGCGGAGCGCCCAGGCTCCCTTTACTCCCACTCTGAAAGACTGGCATCACAAGTCCTTCCCTCACACACACACACACTCACATAGACGCACTCACATACCCTCTGTACTCTGAAGTGCCACAGAAGCATTGATACAGAGGAAGTGGAGTTGGCTGCATGTGCGTGGCCTGCCTGAAAAACAGGAAGAGGGTTAATGGAGGTAATAACATTTCTGCTTGCCGCTCTGAGGTATTGTGGTGGTAAAACAGATATGGACATTTTCAGAACACACACACAACTTTATTTGTTTATTTTATTTATTTATTCACACACACACTAGTCTACAGAGAATGCTGTCAGGCACGCTCCATCATTAGTAGTGCTTTCAGACAGTGATTCGTCACCCCCATTGTGTTGTGGGAAGACGCGTTGTCTCAAGGTGGTTTGTCTAAACGAGTGGGCTCCTTCTGACACATGGGGTCTAGCCTACTGCCCCCATGTTTAACCCCACCATCACATAGGTCATAGGATCTGTCTCTGCACACATGTGGATAACTCGGCATTACATCCTTATTTGCCGTGTCCTATTTGTAGGGCTGGGCGATATGGACAAATGTCTTTTTTTTACGGTATTTTATGTTTCAAAAATTAAAGTTGGAAAAATGCTTTGAGTAGTTCATGATCCTAGGGTTGCAACTAGATGTCGACCGATTATGATTTTTCAACACCGATACCGATTTATTGGAGGACCAAAAAAGCCGATACCGATTAATCGGACGATTTTTTTTAAACATTTGTAATAATGACAATTACAAAAATACTGAATAAACACGTATTATATTAAGTTAAAATAAATCAATAAAATCAATTGTCTGAAATAATGAAACATGTTCAATTTGGTTTAAATAATGCAAAAACAAAGTGTTGGAGAAGAAAGTAAAAGTGTAATATGTGATATGTAAGAAAGCTAACGTTTCAGTTCCTTGCTCAGAACATGAGAACATATGAAAGCTGGTGGTTCCTTTTAACATGAGTTTTCAATATTGCCAGGTAAGAAGTTTTAGGTTGTAGTTATTATAGGACTATTTCCCTCTATACCATTTGTATTTCATTAACCTTTGACAATTGGATGTTCTTATAGGCACTTTAGTATTGCAAATGTAACAGTATAGCTTCCGTCCCTCCTCCCTGGGCTCGAACAAGCAACACAACGACAACAGAACAACTACAAGAAGGCTCAGAGCGAGTGATGTTTGAAACGCTATTAGAATGTGTTCTTAACTGACTTGCCTAGTTAAATAAAGGTACATTCAAAAATCAATTTTTACAAATCGGCAAATTGGCGCCCAAAAATACCGATTTACGATTGTTATGAAAACTTGAAATCGGCCATAATTAATCTGCCATTCCATTCGGTCGACCTTTAGTTGCAACACATACATGATAACTGATTTGCAATGGGGCTTTCTCCATTTTATACTGTTCAATTCAACTCCAAACAAAAATAGTCAGCATTTTCATACATTTCTGGATTTCCTGCACTTTTATTATCAATTAGACTCTGCCACGCAGTATGATATGGGCAAAACATCTAGGCCTAGTTAATTGAACTGTTTGAAGTCATGAAAATATTATGATTATTCTAATTCTCTAATTGGAATATAGTGGCAGCACCTTGTTAAGAAAAGACAAATTAACATACAGTAGTTTGCTGACAGTAAGATGCACTATTAGTTTGTGTAATTTTTGACCGCTTGTTGAAAGCAGCATGTTACCAACATGGTTGCGTTCATCTGACCATGCTAAGTGAGTGGCTGTGGCTCTGTGGTCGAGCAACTGCTTTCTCCTTTAGTAACGGGGTACTGCTTGGTGTGTTTAGCGGCATGCAGGAGGAGAGCGAGAGAGGACTCAAGTATCATATGGCGTAAACTATAAGCGCCGGAGTTGTGTATCACATTTAACAAACCAAACATTGAAATGACATTTTAAAGGTTAAACTCAAACTGGTCCATTCATCAATACTGGTATACTGCCCAACCCTATATTTGTACTGATATTTTACTTGATATTTCTTTGACGGTTTATTGAGAATTTCAGTTTTTTTATGAAGTCTCTTTGTACCTTCAGAGCATTCAAAGTTTTCAGACCCCTTGACTTTCTCCACATTTTATTTCGTTACAGCCTTATTCTAAAATTGATTAGTATTTTATCTATCTACGCACAATCCCTATAATGATGAAGCTAAAACAGGTTTTTATCAAACTTGCAAAAAATGTAAAACTGGGTATTTCTATTTTTACACAAGTATTCAGAAACTTTGCTGTGAGACTTGAAATTGAGCTCCGGTGCATCCTGTTTCCATAGATCATCCTTGATGTTTCTACAACTTGATTGGAGTCCACCTGTGGTACATTTATTGGACATGATTTGGAAAGGAGTGTGCGTGTGGATAAGGTCCCAGAGGTGACAGTACATGTCAGAGCAAAATTAAAAGCAAAATTTAATTAAAATTGTCTGTAGAGCTCCTAGACGGAATTGTGTCGATGTACAGATCTGGGGAAGGGTACCCAAAGGTTTCTGCAGCATTGAAGGTCCCTAAGAACACAGTGGCCTCCATCATTCTTAAATGGAAGAAGTTTGGAACATTTACATTTAAGTCATTTAGCAGACGCTCTTATCCAGAGCGACTTACAAATTGGTGCATTCACCTTATGATATCCAGTGGAACAGCCACTTTACAATAGTGCATCTAAATCTTTTAAGGGGGGGGGGGGGGGGGGGTTAGAAGGATTACTTTATCCTATCCTAGGTATTCCTTAAAGAGGTGGGGTTTCAGGTGCCTCCGGAAGGTGGTGATTGACTCCGCTCACCTGGCGTCGTGAGGGAGTTTGTTCTACCATTGGGGTGCCAGAGCAGCGAACAGTTTGGACTGGGCTGAGCGGGAACTGTACTTCCTCAGTGGTAGGGAGGCGAGCAGGCCAGAGGTGGATGAACGCAGTGCCCTTGTTTGGGTGTAGGGCCTGATCAGAGCCTGAAGGTACTGAGGTGCCGTTCCCCTCACAGCTCCGTAGGCAAGCACCATGGTCTTGTAGCGGATGCGAGCTTCAACTGGAAGCCAGTGGAGAGAGTGGAGGAGCGGGGTGACGTGAGAGAACTTGGGAAGGTTGAACACCAGACGGGCTGCGGCGTTCTGGATGAGTTGTAGGGGTTTAATGGCACAGGCAGGGAGCCCAGCCAACAGCGAGTTGCAGTAATCCAGACGGGAGATGACAAGTGCCTGGATTAGGACCTGCGCCGCTTCCTGTGCGAGGCAGGGTCGTACTCTGCGAATGTTGTAGAGCATGAACCTACAGGAATGGGCCACCGCCTTGATGTTAGTTGAGAACGACAGGGTGTTGTCCAGGATCACGCCAAGGTTCTTAGCGCTCTGGGAGGAGGACACAATGGAGTTGTCAACCGTGATGGCGAGATCATGGAACGGGCAGTCCTTCCCCGGGAGGAAGAGCAGCTCCGTCTTGCCGAGGTTCAGCTTGAGGTGGTGATCCGTCATCCACACTGATGTCTGCCAGACATGCAGAGATGCGATTCGCCACCTGGTTATCAGAAGGGGGAAAGGAGAAGATTAATTGTGTGTCTGCATAGCAATGATAGGAGAGACCATGTGAGGTTATGACAGAGCCAAGTGACTTGGTGTATAGCGAGAATAGGAGAGGGCCTACAACAGAGCCCTGGGGGACACCAGTGGTGAGAGCACGTGGTGAGGAGACAGATTCTCGCCACGCCACCTGGTAGGAGCGACCTGTCAGGTAGGACGCAATCCAAGCGTGGGCCGCGCCGGAGATGCCCAACTCGGAGAGGGTGGAGAGGAGGATCTGATGGTTCACAGTATCAAAGGCAGCCGATAGGTCTAGAAGGATGAGAGCAGAGGAGAGAGAGTTAGCTTTAGCAGTGCGGAGCGCCTCCGTGACACAGAAGAGCAGTCTCAGTTGAATGACTAGTCTTGAAACCTGACTGATTTGGATCAAGAAGTTCATTCTGAGAGAGATAGCAGGAGAGCTGGCCAAGGACGGCACGTTCAAGAGTTTTGGAGAGAAAAGAAAGAAGGGATACTGGTCTGTAGTTGTTGACATCGGAGGGATCGAGTGTAGGTTTTTTCAGAAGGGGTGCAACTCTCGCTCTCTTGAAGACGGAAGGGACGTAGCCAGCGGTCAAGGATGAGTTGATGAGCGAGGTAAGGGAGAAGGTCTCCGGAAATGGTCTGGAGAAGAGAGGAGGGAATAGGGTCAAGCGGGCAGGTTGTTGGGCGGCCGGCCGTCACAAGACGCGAGATTTCATCTGGGGAAAGAGGGGAGAAAGAGGTCAAAGCACAGAGTAGGGCAGTGTGAGCAGAACCAGCGGTGTCGTTTGACTTAGCAAACGGGGATCGGATGTCGTCAACCTTTTCAAAATGGTTGACGAAGTCATCCGCAGAGAGGGAGGGAGGGGGGGGGGGGAGGAGGATTCAGGAGGGAGGAGAAGGTGGCAAAGAGCTTCCTAGGGTTAGAGGCAGATGCTTGGAATTTAGAGTGGTAGAAAGTGGCTTTAGCAGCAGAGACAGAAGAGGAAAATGTAGAGAGGGAGTGAAAGGATGCCAGGTCCGCAGGGAGGCGAGTTCTCCATTTCCGCTCGGCTGCCCGGAGCCCTGTTAGGTTGAACCACCAACACTCTTCCTAGAGCTGGCTGCCAGGCCAAACTCAATAATCTCAGGGAGAAGGGAGCTCCAGAGTTCCTTTGTTGTTGAGATGGGAGAACCTTCCAGAAGGACAACCATCTCTCAGCACTCCACCAATCAGGCCATTTATGGTAGGGTGGCCAGATGGAAGCCATTCCTTCATGAAAGGCACATGACAGGCCGCTTGGAATTTGCCAAAAAGCACTTAAAGGACACTCAGACCATGAGGAACAAGGTTCTCTAGTCTGATGAAACCAAGATTAAAGTCTTTGGTCTGAATGCCAAGCATCGCGTCTGGAGGAAACCTGACACCATTCCTACGGTGAAGTATGGTGGTTGCAGCATCATGCTGTGTGGATGTTTTTCAGCGGCAGGGACTGGGATACTAGTCAGGATCGAGGGAAAAGATGAACGGCGTGAAGTACAGATCCTTGACAAACCTGCTCAGGACCTCAGACTGTGGCGAAGGTTCACCTTCCAACAGGACAACTACCATAAGCACACAGACAAGACAACGCAGGAGTGGCTTCAGGACAAGTCCTTGAATGGCCCAGCCAGAGCCCGGACTTGAACATAACCGAACATCTCTGGAAAGACCTGAAAATAGCTGTGCAGCAATGCTCCCCATCCAACTTGACAGAGCTTGAGATGCTCCCATTTTTCTCTGCAGATCAACTCACCAAATACAGGTGTACCAAGCTAGTAGCGTCATACCAAAGTCTAACTATGTACTGAGTAAAGGATCTGAATACTTGTGATATTTCCAAATTTTTTTATTTGGAAAAAGGTTTAACCTGATTTTTCTTTGTCATTATGGGGTATTGTGTTTAGATTGAGAGTGTAAAAAGAATAATGCTGTAACGTTAAACAAATGTGGAAATTCAAGGGGTCAGAATACTTTCTGAATGCACTGCATACAATACATTACCTTCATATCAAATATTTTATTCACATTCAGAGATTACAATTGTAAACTTCTCCTCCTACAGCTCAGTGAATGGTGCTCCCACCTATAACGGGGTGGACAGTGAGGGTCCCTCCACCTCCTCTGCCCACAGCGACTCCAGCCCCGGCCCCGTCCCTGTTGTCAACGGCGACGCAGCATCCTCCCCGACCCACCAGACGGCCAGCCCCAAGCCCACGCCCAACCTCGCCCCCACCGACAGTGACGTAGCCAATAGTACTGGTGAGAGAAGCACCTCATTTGAATATAACCTATGGGTTATGTTCACTCACCCACATGTCATGCTGAGAAAAACAGGTTGTCACTGTTGTAGTAAGACTAAAAATAAAGCATGCTTAATTGAGATTCTCCATTAGAAGTGGCTGTTAGTTTAAGACTTGGCTTAATCTTTGTCCGGGAAACTGTCCCTTATTGATTTAGACATCCAAAAGGTGAAATGTCCATGCGGTATATGAATACCAACCTTTTGATCTCAATCAGTTTTCATGGGAATATGCTGAAGCATGCATGAGTTCACCAGCTGTTCCGGATGACTGATCACGCTCTCCGTAGCAGATGTGAGCAAGACCTTTTTAAACAGGTCAACATTCACAAGGCTGTGGGGCCAGATGGATTACCAGGACGTGTACTCGGCGCATGCGCTGACCGACTGGCAAGTGTCTTCACTGACATTTTTAACCTCTCTCTGACCGAGTAATACCTACATGTTTCAAGCAGACCACCGTAGTCCTTGTGCCCAAGAAAGCAAAAGTAACCTGCCTAAATGACTACCGCCACGTCGGTAGCAATGAAGTGCTTTGAAAGGCTGAGGTCATCACTAAGCTAAAAACCCTGGTACTGAACACCTCCCTCTGCAACTGGATCCCGGACTTCCTGACGGGCCACCCCCAGGTGGTAAGGGTAGGCAGCACATGTGCCACGCTGATCCTCAACACAGGGGCCCCTCGTTTCCTTTTCTTAGTCCCCTCCTGTACTCCCTGTTCACCCACGACTACGTGGCCAAGCACGACTCCAACGCCATCATTAAGTTTGCTGACGCCACAACGGTGGTAGGCCTGATCACCGACAATGAGACAGCCTACAGGGAGAAGGTGAGGGCCCTGGCAGAGTAATGGCAGGAAAATAATCTCTCCCTCAACTTCAACAAAACGAAGGAGCTGATTGTGGACTTCAAGAAACCGAAGAGGGTGCACACCCCCATGCACATCAACGGGGCCTCAGGGGAAGGTGAAAAGCTTCAAGTTCCTCGTCGTACACATCACTGACGAACTGAAATGGTCTACCTAAACAGACAGTGTGGTGAAGGCGCAACAGCGCTTCTTCAACCTCAGGAGGCTGAAGAAATTTGGCTTGGCCCCCAAGACCCTCACAAAGTTTTAGATGCACAATTGAGAGCATCCTGTTGGCCTGTATCACTGCCTGGTATGGCAACTGCGCTGCCCGCAACCACAGGGCTCTCTAGAGGGTGGCGCAGGCAGTGTGCCCAACGCTTCACCGAGGGTACACTGCCTGCCTTCTCAGGACACCTACAGCACCCGACGTCACAAAAGCCAAAAAGATCATCAAGGACATCAACCACCCGAGCCACGGCCTGTTTACCCCACTAGCATCCAGAAGACGAGGTCAGTACAGGTGCATCAAAGCTGGGACAGGGAGATTGAAAAACAGCTTCTATCTCAAGGCCATCAGACTGTTACATAGCCATCGCTTGCCGGCTACCATCCGGTTACTCAACCTTGCACCTTAGAGGCTGCTGCCCCATAGACATGGAATCACTGGTCACTTTAATGTTTACATACTGCTCAAAACCATATTAAAGTGAGATTTCAGTTCACGTAACAGAGTTGACCTGTTTATTTGTTTACATAAAAAGTAATTACCTTAAGTAAATATTAATCTCTAGAAATGACAAAATAAGGCTTTACAATGATGGTGAAAACTTACTCTTCCTAGAAGTCGGAGGGGGCCCAGTGGGACAGAGCAAAATGCAGAATTTTTGCCCTTTAGCAAGTCTTTTTTCATATTAAAAATCCTGACGTTTGCGGTGTACATAGCTGGGCTGCTGCAGAGTTAATTTCCCTACTGTTTTATTCTAGCCTTGTTCATGGTTGAGTTGATCCGAGGGAACAGAATGGATTCATTTAGATCAGCCTGTAATCCCTCTCTGCTGCTGTCCTGTCAGCACCTCTGGCTCTAAGCAAGCCCCTAGGAGGGATCAGCCAGACAGAGGAGAGCAGTGATTAAGCTTACATATTTCGGCAAGCCACAGTGGAGAGGGGGAATATGGTTATCTAGGCTCTCAGAGAATGGTTGGAGTAAGGTTTGAACCATAGTAAGGTAGGTCATTGGAATCATTGTTTAACTCCTTAGAGTCCATGTCCACGCCCGGATGTCCTTCAGTTTAAGCTAGAGATGTTTTTTTTTTTGCATGGGCTGCGTCTCAATCACTGCATCCGCCAATGTCGCCCTTCCACATCTGCAGTGAAAGGTGTCTTTAGCGTCCGAACGGTTTGTTCTACAAACCTCACTGAAAATAAATATATTTTTTCATGAGCTAAAATAGAATATCCCAGAAATTGTTCCACACACACAAAAATATTATTTCTGCCAAATTTGTTAACATCTCTGTTAGTGAGCATTTATCCCTGTGCCAAGATAATCCATCCACCTGACAGGTGTGGCATTTCAAGAAGCTGATTAAACAGCATTGTCATTACACAGGTGCACCTTCTGCTAGGGACAATAAAAGGCCACTGAAATTTGCAGTTTAGTCACAATGCAACAGATGTTTTGAGGGAGTGTGCAATTGGCATGTTGACTGCAGGAATGTACCCCGGAGCTGTTCATTTAATGTTAATTTCTCTACCATAAGCTGCCTTCAACGTCGTTTTAGAGAATTTGGCCGTAGGTCAAACCGGTCTCGCAACCGCAGACCACGTGTATGGCATTATGTGGGTGGGCGGTTTGCTTATGTCAACATGAACAGAGTGCCCCATGGTGGGGTTATGGTATGGGCAGGCGTACTCCACAGATCACAAACCCAATTTGCATTTTATCGATGGCAATTTGAATGCATAAAAATACTGTGAGATCCTGAGGCCTTTTTTTTTTTTTTTTTTTTAAGGTATCTGTGACCAACAGATGCATATCTGTATTCCAAGTCATGAAATCCATAGATTAGGGCCTAATGAATGTATTTAAATTGACAGAATTCCTCATGAACTTTAACTCTGTGAAATCAATGACATTTTCATGTGTTATAAATATTTTTTTGTTTTATTATTGTTGAGACTCATGAACATGATGGGGTTCTCTGCTTTGCTCTACGACCCCCCACAAACAGCACGGGACTCGTTGGAAGTCAGTACAGCCGATCTGACACACTAAGACTCTCATGAGCATGTACATATCGGTTGTTTTGTTCAAGGATGCCCACAAGACTAATCTGAAGGTAGCCGGGTACCAGTTTTTTATTTTTTATTAATGGAAATATATATTATTGCTTAAAATAAAGGGTTAAATACATCTAAAAAAATAAAACAAACTGCAGTAGTTTTCTGGTCTTTTATTTTATTTCAGGAGGTAGATCAGCTTTCATATTGCAGATTGATGGAAGCTACAATCTAATTGTCTGCATCACTTCCAATCCCATATATATATATATATATATATATATATATATATATATATATATATACTGCTCAAAAAAATAAAGGGAACACTTAAACAACACAATGTAACTCCAAGTCAATCACACTTCTGTGAAATCAAACTGTCCACTTAGGAAGCAACACTGACAATACATTTCACATGCTATTGTGCAAATGGAATAGACAAAAGGTGGAAATTATAGGCAATTAGCAAGACACCCCCAATAAAGGAGTGATTCTGCAGGTGGTGAGCACAGACCACTTCTCAGTTCCTATGCTTCCTGGCTGATGTTTTGGTCACTTTTGAATGCTGGCGGTGCTCTCACTCTCGTGGTAGCATGAGACGGAGTCTACAACCCACACAAGTGGCTCAGGTAGTCCAGCTCATCCAGGATGGCACATCAATGCGAGCTGTGGCAAGAAGGTTTGCTGTGTCTGTCAGCGTAGTGTCCAGAGCATGGAGGCGCTACCAGGAGACAGGCCAGTACATCAGGAGACGTGGAGGAGGCCGTAGGAAGGCAACAACCCAGCAGCAGGACCGATACCTCCGCCTTTGTGCAAGGTGGAGCACTGCCTGAGCCCTGCAAAATGACCTCCAGCAGGCCACAAATGTGCATGTGTCTGCTCAAACGGTCAGAAACAGACTCCATGAGGTTCGTATGAGGGCCCGACGTCCACAGGTGGGGGTTGTGCTTACAGCCCAACACCGTGCAGGACGTTTGGCATTTGCCAGAGAACACCAAGATTGGCAAATTCGCCACTGGCGCCCTGTGCTCTTCACAGATGAAAGCAGGTTCACACTGAGCACATGTGACAGACGTGACAGAGTCTGGAGACGCCGTGGAGAACATTCTGCTGCCTGCAACATCCTCCAGCATGACCGGTTTGGCGGTGGGTCAGTCATGGTGTGGGGTGGTATTTCTTTGTGGGGCCGCACAGCCCTCCATGTGCTCGCCAGAGGTAGCCTGACTGCCATTAGGTACCGAGATGAGATCCTCAGAGCCCTTGTGAGACCATATGCTGACACATGCACATTTGTGGCCTGCTGGAGGACATTTTGCAGGGCTCAGGCAGTGCTCCACCTTGCACAAAGGCGGAGGTAGCGGTCCTGCTGCTGGGTTGTTGCCCTCCTACGGCCTCCTCCACGTCTCCTGATGTACTGGCCTGTCTCCTGGTAGCGCCTCCATGCTCTGGACACTACGCTGACAGACACAGCAAACCTTCTTGCCACAGCTCGCATTGATGTGCCATCCTGGATGAGCTGCACTACCTGAGCCACTTGTGTGGGTTGTAGACTCCGTCTCATGCTACCACTAGAGTGAGAGCACCGCCAGCATTCAAAAGTGACCAAAACATCAGCCAGGAAGCATAGGAACTGAGAAGTGGTCTGTGGTCACCACCTGCAGAATCACTCCTTTATTGGGGGTGTCTTGCTAATTGCCTATAATTTCCACCTTTTGTCTATTCCATTTGCACAACAGCATGTGAAATTTATTGTCAATCAGTGTTGCTTCCTAAGTGGACAGTTTGATTTCACAGAAGTGTGATTGACGTGGAGTTACATTGTGTTGTTTAAGTGTTCCCTTTATTTTTTTGAGCAGTGTGTATATATATATATATATATATTTTGCATTTTTTTTTTTTACATGTATTTCCTTTATTACCCTTTCCACCCCTCCAATTGGAGCAAACTAGTGGTTTGGTCTTTTTATATCTCTCAGATGTAGGACAGACACTTGTTTGTCTGTGTATGAAGCTCTTATTCAATGAGTTTCTATGGGCTAATAGCCATAAGGCCAAATTCAATGTTTCATCAAAACAAATGTTTATTATTTTTGATACCTTTAACACTGCTGTTGAATCTCCTTTTCTTCACCGATTTGTTGTCCTTTCCATTTTCTCTTGCTCTTTTTCACTCCTTTTCAATTGTCCTTTCCCTCTGTACCTGTAGTTAAAGTTGAGGCCGCTGCTCCTGCCCCCACCACATCCACAGACGAGACCCTGCCCCCTGCAGACAGCCCTGAGGACTGCAGCGAAGCCACGTCTGACCCTGCCCCAGCCACCAACCCAGCCTCCACTTCCACAACTGGTCCCTCTCCCACTCAACCCACCACAGAGGCTCCCTCCACTGAGCATGACAGTGCTGCTGCTCCCCCATTCTCCTCTTCAGCCTCGGGCCAGGCAGCCCCAGCCTCCTCCACCCCCAGCTCCACTGTGGAGGCAGCAGGGGGCTCCAGTGGGGCAGAAGCAGATGAGGCCAAGCCCAGACAACAGGCCCCCAACGCAGGCACTTCAGACCCCCTCCCCCCTGGGTAAGTGACGTCTCACTGGATTTTTAACTGTTTCTGCTGTACCTGTGTCAGTCGTGTTTTAATATCTGTGTTGAGTGTTTGTCATCCTGTCTTGTGACCATGTGTATTGCTCTGTAGGTGGGAACAGAGGAAGGATCCCCATGGAAGAACCTACTATGTGGATCACAACACTAAAACTACAACATGGGAGAGACCACAGCCCCTCCCGCCAGGGTCAGTAAGATGGCTATTTGCACTGTGTTGACTAACACAATGTCAGCATGTTACCAGGATCTGCTCTCTGCCATCTGTTATTGTCGATCCCTTATAGTAGGACATATTGCATATTGGTCTTCTGTCTCCATCTGTGAAAAATGTATGTACGCATGACTAAGTCGCTGCTAAATGGCATATAATAGTAGATATACTTTCTCTCGCTCTCTCAGTTGGGAAAGGCGTGTGGATGACCGAGGCAGGATCTACTATGTGGACCACAACACCAGAACCACCACGTGGCAGAGGCCCACCATGGAGTCGGTGCGTAATTTTGAGGCATGGCAGTCCCAGCGCAGCCAGCTCCAGGGGGCAATGCACCAGTTCAACCAGAGATACCTCTACTCGGTAGGGACCTCGTCTTCCTCCTGCCCCCAGCAACCAATCGTTGGCTATGTCAGATAGGAAATATTAGTGCTTTCAGAAAGTATTCAAACACCTTTACTTTACCCACATTTTGTTGTTACAAAGTGGGATTAAATGTCAGTGGAAGAACAATTCTAACATATTTGTAAAAAATGTAGATAGATCTTGATTTAGATAAGTATTCAAACCCCAGAGTCAATATGTGCTTACAATATATGTGGTTACAGCTATGAGTCTTTCTGGTTGTTGGTCATTGCTAGACAGCCATTTTTAAAGTCTTGCCGTAGATTTTAGCGCCACATTTTAAGTCATTTTAACTAGGCCACTCAGGAACATGCAATGTAGTCTTCGTTAGCAACTTCCAAGTGTACCAAACATTAGGAGCACGGGTTGTACACTGTGGCCTATGTTGACTCCAATGCTTCACAGTTATGTCAAGTTAGCTGGATGTTCTTTGGGTGGTGGACCTTTCTTGAGAGACACAGGAAACGGTTGAGTGAAAAACCCAGCAGCGTGGCAGTTCTTGACACACTCAAACCGGTGCAATTTTAATTTACTGCCTTATTGCGAAATGAATGCATGTTTTGGAATATTTATTTATTCTATACAGGGGTTCCTTCGTGTTACTGTCAGTTAGTTTAGTATTGTGGAGTAACTACAATGTTGATCCAGCCTCAGTTTTATCCTATCACAGCGATTAAACTCTTAACTGTATTTAAGTCACCATTGGCCTCGGTGAAATCCCTGAGTGGTTTCCTTCCTCACCGGCAACTGAGGTGGGAAGGACACCGTGATCAATCTTTGTAGTGACTGGGTGTATTGATAAACCATCCAAATTGTAATTAATAACTTCACCATGCTCAAAGAGCTATTCAATGTCTTCTTACATTTTTTTTTTAACCCAACTACCAATGGTTGCCCTTCTTTGCGAAGCTTTGGAAAACCTCCTTGGTCTTTGTGGGGTTACAGAGATGAGGTAGTCATTCAAAAATCATATTAAATACTATTGCACACAGTGAGTCCATGCAACTTACTTGACTTGTTAAGCACATTTACACTCCTGAACATTTATTGGCTTGCCATAACAAAGGGGTTGAATACTTATTGACTCAAGACATTTCAGTTTTCATTAATCAATTTGTAAACATTTCTTTAAAAAAAACATAATTACACTTTGACATTATGGACTATTGCGTGACGACAAATCTCAATTTAATCCGTTTTTAATTCGGGCTGTAACACAACCAAAAAGTGTGAATACTTAATGTACTGTATGTTAGCTACATTAAAGATACCTCTGTATTTTGAGAGGAAATAAAATTCTCAGTTGTAGGCAACGATACACTTCTGTTTTGTGAGGAGCAAATGTCAGTTCGGTGTAACATATTGCATATTCATATTGACCTTTCTGGCCCATCAAATAAACCCAGGGTCCCTGCCATCAGCTAAATGCCAATCAAATTATAGAATGTGTTTTCAGTTTATTCTCAGAATGATCATCAACCAATTACTCAGCAGCATAAACAAACCAGATAGGCCTCTGGTCTGAAGCTACAGGAGAACTCCTAGCTTTTATGTAAAACAAATCTAGTAGATTTCACTTTTTGTATGCGTATCCATGTGTTCCTTTTTAATCAGCCTTTTTAAAATAAATCCTATCATTGATTGCGTGTTTGTAAAGGCACAGACATGAGTGAATCTTAATCTTACTGATAGACATGTCTGTCTGTAGTCTCACCCCATGACCTCACATCACTCATTGTTAGTGATCTCACAGTCCTGGTCCCTATAGCCAACATTGACACCTCTGATGTAGTGCTTTGAGAGGTTTCACTGGGCTCCCCTAACCCTTTGAACTCTCCTGTAATCTCATCTGCTCTGACGATGATTAGCACACTACACTGACTACCATGGCGGGATCTGATGTAGTCAGCATTTTGCTGATGGCTGGCTAGCTAGCTGCTCAGTCACTCACTAACGCAGTTACTCCAGTTGAAATCATCTCATTTGGACTATTTTGCCTTTGTTCCTTTTCCCTATTGATGCTTTATGCATGTGTGTGTGATCTCTATTCCACGGTTCATCCAGGCTTCCATGATGTCGGCAGAAAATGACCCTCTGGGACCACTGCCGCCTGGTTGGGGTAAGTTCAGTTCTGAGTTTGATGTTCTGACTGTTCTCAAGTCAGGACCCACTGTGTTCACTATTTGATCTGTAGTGAGGTTGTTCCATAGTTGGCTCACTGTCTATCTTGGCTTGGTTTGTGGCTAGATGTACAAGATTGATACTAAAATGATCTTATATATATTTTTTTCATGCATATTCGGACTCTTTCTGTCATACCAATCCTTTTTGGAACATTCACCTCTTGTCGTCTATTTGCAGTCTTGTCTGTTGTTCCTCCTGTTCTCTCTCTTTCTCTCAATTCAATTTAAGGGCTTTATTGGCATGGGAAATGTATGTTTACATTGCCAAAGCAAGTGAAATAGATAATTAACATTACACTTCCAAAAGAATAAAGACATTTCAAATGTCATTGTGTGTGTTGTAATGTGCAAATAGTTAAAGTACAAAAGGGAAAATGAATAAATGGATACTTCAATTATATTGAGCTGATTTTCTGATGTGCTGTTATTTTCCTGTGGTGTATTTCTGTATTGTTTTAGTGATTCACCAGTCTCTGTTTTTGGTTGGATCGGTTTTTCAATTTCTTTCTTCGGTTTTTGCATTCTTCATCAAACCATTTGTCGTTAATTTTCTTATGTTGTCTTCTTGACATTTTTAGATTTGATAGGGAAGCTGAGAGGTCAAATATACTGTTTAGGTTTACTGCCAAGTTACACCTTCACTTTTACAGTGATTCATTTTGTCCAGGGAATTGTCTAGAAGGGATTGCATTTGTTGCCTAATAGTTTTTTGATAGATTTCCACACTACTCTCCTATCTATAGCATTGTCTTTATATTATTTAGCTCCTTTGGCTTTGCCTCATGTTTGAGCAAAGTTCAGATTTTGCTCTGATCTGATGGGGGTGTCAGTGGACTGACTGAATGCTCTTTTTTTATTTAACTAGTCAAGTCGGTTTAGAACAAATTGTTTAAAATTACGGCCTACCAAAAGGCAGCCTGCGGGGACGGGGGCTGGGATTTAAAATAAATATAGAACTAACCACACATCACGATTAGCGAGACGACACTGTTGGTTAGGGCTTGGAAGTAAGCCTTTCACTAAGTTCTACACCTGTTGTATTTGGCGCACGTGACAAACTTTGATTTGATTTAAAGAGAGACCTAAGACGACAACGTAGCAACGCATGACAACATGGTAGCAGCACAAAACATGGTACAAACATTATTGGACACAGACAACAGCATAAAGAGCAAGAAGGTAGCGACAACAATGCATCACGCAAAGCAGCCACAACTGTCTGTAAGAGTGTCGATGATTGAGTCTTTGAATGAAGAGATTGAGATAAAACTGTCCAGTTTGAGTGTTTGTTGCAGCTCGTTCCAGTCACTAGCTGCAGCGAACTGAAAAGACGAGCGACCCAGGGATGTGTGTGCTTTGGGGACCTTTAACAGAATATGACTGGCAGAACGGGTGTTGTATGTGGAGGATGAGGGCTGCAGTAGGTATCTCAGATGGGGGTTTTATAAATAAGCAACAACCAGTGGGTCATGCGACAGGTATACAGAGAGTGCAGTGATGTGTCCTATAAGGAGCATTGGTGGCAAATCTGATGGCCGAATGGTAAAGAACATCTAGCTGCTCAAGAGCACCCTTACCTGCTGATCTATGAATTATGTCTTCGTAATCTAGCATGGGTAGGGTGGTCATCTGAATCGGGGTTAGTTTGGCAGCTGGTGTGAAAGAGGAGCGATTTTCAATAAAGGAAACCAAGTCTAGCTTTAACTTTAGCCTGCAGCTTTATGTGCTGATAGAAGGACAGTGTACCATCTAGCCATACTCCCAAGTACTTGTATGAGGTGACTACCTCAAGCTCTAAACCCTCTGAGGTAATCACACCTGTGGGGAGGAGAGGGGCATTCTTCTTGCCAAACCACCTAACCTTGTTTTGAACCCCTCCAAAACAAAAGGTAAAGGGCAGAGAGAGCTTGTTGGACACTAAGAAAGCTATTGTTGTAGAGCCTTTAACATAAAATCCGGGGAGGGGTCAGCTGCATATGAGACCGTATCATCCGCATATAAATGGAAGCTCTCTCATCCTATTGCCTGAGCTATGTTGTTGATGTAAATTGAAGCATGTGCGGCCTAGGATCGAGCCTTGGCGTACACCCTTGGTGACAGGCAGTGGCTGAGACAGCAGATGTTCTGACTTTATACACTGCACTCTTTGAGAGAGGTAGTTAGCAAACCAGGCCAAAGGCTCTGAGAGATAAAGTAGTCTACAGTACTACTGCCAAGAGATGAGCTATATGTGTACCTACCATAGGAGTCCCCTCGACGCCTACCATTGACTATGTACATTCCCAGTGTACGACAGAGCTGCAGGAATTATGACACATTTTGTTGGTTATGTTGCGTCTAGGGGGGGCATATGTGGGTGGGAATGCTGTCACCTCCACGTAGGTGTTTGTCCCCCCGTGTGCCGAGAGTCAGGTTATGGCTTTTAGGTCGCCACAGACTAGTACATGTCCCTGGGCCTGGAAATTGTTGATCTCCCCCTCTAGGATGGAGAAGCTGTCATCGTTAAAGTATGGGGATTCTATTGGGGGGATATAGGTAGCACACATGACATTTTTCTCTGAGATAATTTCCTTATTTAATTAGCCAGATGTAAAATGTTCCTGTTTTGACTAATTTAATAGTGGGTTAGGTCAGCTCTATACCAAATGAGCATACCCCCAGAGTCTCTTCCCTGTTTCACACCTGGTAGTTTGGTGGATGGGACTACCAGCTCTGTTTCTCTTTCTCTCTCTCTACTTGCATGTTGCTGTGTGAGCTAAACTGTTCTCTCCTGTGTTTTTCCCCCCACCAGAGCGACGTGTGGACTCCAACGACCGGGTGTACTTTGTCAACCACAGCACCAAGACAACACAGTGGGAAGATCCCCGCACACAAGGGTGAGCCCAGCTAGCTCTGTGGCAACGCCATGTCGATCTGATAGTATCTATCAAAAACAGAATTTAGTAGTCTCCCTCTTTAATATGCTCGCTCGCTCTCTCTGGCGCGCTCTGCCTCTCACCCCCTTCTCTCCAGGCTCCAGAATGAGGACCCTCTTCCTCAGGGTTGGGAGATCCGGTACACGCGGGAGGGCGTCCGCTACTTCGTAGATCACAACACTCGGACCACCACCTTCAGTGATCCGCGCACAGGGAAGTCCTCTGTGTAAGTAGTGGACTGAGCTCTTGATTTTTTTGGGGGGGCTGTACGCATGACAGACTGGGCCTGTTTAAGAGCAACTGCTCATGAAACAGTCATTAGTTACAGTGTCTTGTGATGCAATGAGCAGCAAACCTCTCTGCTTGTTATTGTTTCATTTACATATTCAAGAAAACCACCATCTCTGAATCATCATTTTAAGATCTTTTGGGATATTTTTCCAGTTCATTATGGCTTCATCAAACAATTATTCTGGCCACATGACGATGATTAGTTATATCCTGTTACTGTGCCCCTTGTCCCTGACCTCTAACCTCTGCCACTCCCTCCTCAGCACCAAAGGCCCACAGATAGCGTACGAGCGCAGCTTCAGGTGGAAACTAGCACACTTCCGCTACCTCTGTCAGGTGATATTACTCTTCTTATGTTCTTCTGTTTGGATTGTTTTAGTTTGGATGACGGGATGGTTGTTTTGCACATTCCAGTCACGGTTTGATTTCACAGCCACTTTTTCTTTCTTTCTCCAGTCCAACGCACTCCCCAGCCATGTTAAGATCACCGTGTCTAGGCAGACGTTGTTCGAAGACTCTTTCCAACAAGTAAGAGTTGGTCTCCATCTGTGTGGAACCGGTTGTAAGAACATAATATGCAGGAGACACACAGACAGCAACACACAAACACACGTACAGTTCCTTATGGCATGTCACATTGTTCCTCACTGACTGTATATCATTTGTGCAACTCAAAGTAAGACAATTGTATTATTACATGTGATAAGTTGCAGGATGGTGATTGTGTTTTATATTATGGACTGCAAACCACATTTCACTCTGTGTATGATGTTTCTACAGTTGCTGGTTCTCTGTAGGCTAATGCTAGTATTTGTGTTTCCAGATTATGGCCCTGAAACCTTACGACTTGAGGAGGAGACTGTACGTCATCTTCAGAGGAGAAGAGGGACTGGACTACGGTGGCCTAGCCAGGTCTGTCAGAACCACTCACATCGCATTTGCACACAATGATAATCACCCTTTAGTCTTTTAGGACATTTCTGTAACCATATGCCTGTCAGTAAGATTATTCCAGACTTGTTGTTTGAAAGCAACATGCATAATAAAATGACATGTTCCAGATCTTTTTTTCATTGCCAGTCTTCACTTCTGACTCCCTCACTCTCTCTTGTTCCCACAGAGAGTGGTTCTTCCTGTTATCCCACGAGGTGCTCAACCCCATGTACTGCCTCTTTGAGTACGCTGGCAAGAGTAACTACTGTCTGCAGATAAACCCAGCCTCCACCATCAACCCTGACCACCTCTCCTACTTCTGCTTTATAGGACGATTCATAGCCATGGTACAGCACACACACTGAGATCATGTACATAGTCTTGCATACACAAACACTCCTTCAGCAGAATCATGTGAACAATCCTGGTCTCTCCTGTCCACAGGCCCTCTTCCACGGGAAGTTCATCGACACAGGCTTCTCTCTGCCGTTCTATAAACGCATGTTGAACAAGAAGCTCATCATTAAAGACCTGGAGTCCATCGACCCTGAGTTCTACAACTCTCTGATCTGGATCAGGTAGGCAGACCTACCACTCTCTTGACCCATCCTGGCCAGGAACCACAAGTTTGTGGGTTCCATTCGCACAGGGATAAAAGCATCTGCTAACTGGCATATACAGTGCATTCTTAAAGTATACAAACCCCTTGACTTTTTCCACATTTTGTTACGTTACAGCCTTATTCTGAAATTGATTATTCCCCCCCCCCCCATCAATCTACACACAATACCCCATAATGACAAAGCAAAAACTAAAATATTACATTTACATAATTTCAGACCCTTTATACAGTACATTGTTGAAGCACCTTTGGCAGCGATCACATCCCTACTGCATGATGCTGCCACCACCATGCTTCATTTAGGGATGGTGCCAGGTTTCCTCCAGATGTGACGCTTGGCATTCAGCCCAAAGAATTCAATCTTCATTTCAAAAGACCGAAGAATCATATTTCTCATGGTCTGAGAGTCTTTAGGGGCCTTTTGGCAAACGCCAAGCGGGCTGTAATGTGCCTTTACTGAGGAGAAGCTTCCGTCTGGCCACTCTACCATAAAGGCCTGATTGGTGGATTGCTGCAGAGATGGTTGTCCTTCTGGAAGGTTCTCCCATCTCCACAGAGGAACTCTGGAGCTCTGTCAGAGTGACCATCGGGTTCTTGGTCACCTCCCTGACCAAGGCCCTTCTTCCCCGATTGCTCAGTTTGGCCAGTGGCCAGCTCTAGGAAGAGTCTTGGTAGTTCCAAACTTCTTCCATTTAAGGAATGATGGAGGCCACTGTGTTCTTGGGGATTTACATGCTGCAGTAATGTTTTAAGAACATTCCCCAGATCTGTGCCTCGACACAGTCCTGTTTTGGAGCTCTACAGACAATTCTTTCAACCTCATGGCTTTGTTTTTTTTCTCTGACATGCACGGTCAACTGTGGGACCTTATATAGGCAGGTGTGTGCCTTTCCAAGTAATGTCCAATCAATTGAATGTACCACAGGTGGATTCCAATCAAGTTGTAGAAACATCTTAGGGATGATAAATGGAAACAGGATGCACCTGAGCTCAATTTCGAGTCTCATAGCAAAGGGTCTGAATACTTATGCAAATAAGGAATTTCTGTTTTGTTTTTTTAATACATTTGCTAAAATTTCTAAACCTGGTTTCACTTTGGCATTATGGTGCATTGTGTGTAGAATGCTGAGATGTTTTTATTTAATCAATTTTAGAATAAGGCTGTAACGTAACAAAATGTGGAAATAGTCAAGGTCTGAATACTTTCCGTATGCACTGTACACTGAGTGTACAAAACAAACGAATCTGCTCTTTCCATGACATGGACTGAACAGGTGAATCCAGGTGGAAGCTATGATCCCACTTGGTAAATCCATTTCAATCGGTGTAGATGAAGGGGAGGAGACCGGTTAAAGAAGGAGTTTTAAGTTGAGGCATGGGTTGTGTATGTGTGCCCTTCAGAGGGTGAACAGACAAGAAAAAAATATTTAAGGCCCTTTGAACGGGGTATGGTAGTAGGTGCCAGGCGCACCGGTTCGAGTGTGTCAAGAACTGCAACACTGGTGGGTTTTTCATGCTCAACAGTTTCCTTTCTGTATCAAGAATGGTCCATCATCCATAGCACAGCCAGCCAACTTGACATAACTGTGGGAAGCATTGGAGTCAACATGGGTCAGCATCCCTGTGGAACGCTTTCGACACCTTGTCCATGCCCCGACGAATTGAGGCTGTTTTGAGGGCAAAAGGGGGTGCAACTCAATATGAGGAAGGTGATTACCCATTTTAATCATTGACTACCAAACCCCTAAGCAATTTTCTCCTTTGTAGGGATAACAACTGTGTGGTCTAGAGATGTACTTCGTTTATTCCTGAGCCACCCTTAGCGGGTCAGAAGAAACCGTAAAACATCACGTTTTCAGGGATACAGCATCATCTAGATAGTATTTTTCCCTGAGAACCGGATGTGGGTGCCCAGGTCAGGCGTTTTATTTTACGCCTACTACTACATTATGTTAGTCCATAGCATTCTCCCCGTCTCTCCAAGGATAACAACATCGAGGAAATCAACATTGGTCCTGTGCTAGCCAGCTTACACTGTGGTGCTCTCTCCTCATCTCCAGGGATGTGGGGCTAGAGGTGTATTTCTCTCTTAACATTGGACCTGAGCTTAGCCTTGATTCTGTGGTCCTTCACTTCAGGGATAATAACATCTTGCAGTGTGGTCTAGAGATGTACTATATATAATGGTGCTTGTCCTTCATGACAGGGATAACAACATCGAGGAGTGTAGTCTAGAGATGTACTTCTCTGTGGACATGGAGATCCTGGGGAAGCTCACGTCACATGACCTGAAGCCTGACGGCAGCGACCTCCTGGTGACGGAGGAGAACAAAGAGGAGTACATCGGGTAAGGAAGGAGGAGCCGCCCGAGTGATGGACCGATCACAGAGCAGCTTGTTCACGGAGACGCAGAGGCATCCAATGATATGCGATGAGCAATTGTGCCCATGTATTTTATTATCATGTTAACATGGTGATAATAGTGCTGCCGCTTAGTGACGTACATCTTCATTTTGTTAATCTTACTGCTGTGTTATGGATTTTTTTGCTGGCTAAATCTGTGTCCTAAACTGGCCCGATATCAACTAGCTAAATATTTGTCATCTTTGCAGGCCTTACATTGATCAAACCTGAGGCTGCTTAGGGTCTCATCTTTCTAATCATAACTGTCCCTACATCATGTTTCCTACAGGTTGATGGCAGAGTGGCGGTTCTCCCGTGGCGTGGAGGGCCAGACCAAAGCTTTTCTGGACGGCTTCAACGAGGTGGTGCCTCTGCAGTGGCTCCAGTACTTTGATGAGAAGGAGCTTGAGGTGATGCTGTGTGGCATGCAGGAGGTGGACCTACAGGATTGGCAGAGAAACACTGTGTATCGCCACTACACCAGGAACAGTAAGCAGATCATCTGGTTCTGGCAGGTAGGTACATCCGAGCCTCCAAGGTCATGGGTTCAGTCTCCGCGACTGCCTTTATTTTCAGTGAAATGCCTTTCTTGCAAGCTCTAAACCCAACAATGCAGTAATCAATGTCATGCAAGAAAATAACAAGGTAATACAAAAACACAAGATGTATAAAAAATAAGAACATGAGAAAGTAAGCAAGCATACTATTTACAATGAGCGGGGATACTGGAGTGCTGGAGGTAGACGTTTATTGAGGTAAGGTGACCAGGCATCAGGATATATGATAAACAGAGTAGCATCAGCATATATGATTGTGTGTAGAGTCAGTATAAATGTGGGTTTTAAGCAAATTATGGATTGTGTGTGCTGGAGTGTCATTGTGCATGTGTAGGGCCCTGTGAGTGTTTACAGTCTAAAAATAAAATACAATGGTCAACTCTCAAAATGGCTACACGGACTATGTTAGTTATTTAGCAGACTATGGTTTGGGGATAGACGCTGTTCAGGAGCCTGTTCATGTCAGACTTGATGTACCACTTGCTGTGCAGAAGCAGAGCGAACAGTCTATGGCTTGGGCCTTCCTTTCACACCGCCTAATATAGAGGTCCTGAATGGCAGGGAGCTCGGCCCCAGTGATGGGCTGTCCGCACCACCCTCTGTAGTGCCATGCAATCAAGGGTGGTGCTGTTTCCACAGCAAGCAGTGCTGCAGCCAGTCAAGATGCTCTCAATGGTGCAGCTCTAGAACCTTTTGCCAAACTTTTCCAACCTGCTGAAGGAGAAAAGGGGCTGTCACGCCGCCTTCACGACCTTGTGTGGAGCATTTTAAGTCCTTAGTGATTTGGACACCACTTGCCCTGAATTCCCATATGTTTCTGTACAGATGGGGTACAGGTAGGTATATGTTGGTAAGGATGTGTTAATGTCGTCTCAGTGTTAATCGTCTGTGTGTGTGTGTGTACAGCTGGTGAAGGAGGTGGACAACGAGGTGCGTCTGAGACTCATGCAATTTGTTACGGGGACCTGCAGACTGCCTCTAGGGGGCTTCGCTGAGCTCATGGGTTAGTGACACACACACACAAGACTAACCTCCATGTCTGCTGATATGGGGTTGAACAATTAGTCAAAATTTATCTATGTGCCGTTCTGGCTCGGAGAAGGCTTGCTTGTCTTAGACTTAACCTGTCTAGGATGAGGGTTCCGCTAGCGGCACTCCCCCCCCCCCCCCCCCCCCCCCCCCCACCCCCACTGAAAAGGCAGAGCCGCGAAATTCAAAAAAAAAATATTTTTTAAATATTTAACTTTCACACATTAAAGTCCAATACAGCTAATGAAAGACACAGATCTTGTGAATCCAGCCAACATGTCCGATTTTTAAAATGTTTTACAGGGAAGACACAATATGTAAAGATGTAAATCTATTAGCTAAAAACACATTAGCATAATCCACCATTTTTCTTTGTCCACCAACAACAGTAGCTATCACTAATTCGGCTAAACTAAGATATTTATAGCCCCTAACCAAGAAAAAAACTCATCAGATGACAGTCTGATAACATATTTATGGTATGGGATAGGTTTTGTTAGAAAAATGTGCATATTTCAGGTAGATGGCATAGGTTACAATTGCACCCACCGTCACAAATGGACTAGAATAACTACATAGAGCAACGTGTTTACCTACTTACTAATCATCAAACATTTCGTAAAAATACACAGCATACACAAATCGAAAGACACAGATCCTGTGAATACAGACAATATTTCAGATTTTCTAAGTGTCTTACAGCGAAAACACAATAAATCGTTATATTAGCATAGCACATGTGCAAACATTACCCCAGCATTAATTCTAGCCAAAGTGAGCGATAACGTAAACATCGCCAAAATATATTATTTTTTTCACTAACCTTCTCAGAATTCTTCAGATGACACCCCTGTAACATCACATTACAACATGCATATACAGTTTGTTCGAAAATGTGCATATTTAGCCACCAAAATCATGGTTAGACAATGGGGAAAGTAGCCCAGCTGGTGAGAAAATGTCCGTGCGCCATATTAGACAGTGATCTACTCGTATACATAAATACTCATAAACGTGACTAAAAAATATAGGGTGGACAGCGATTGATAGACAATTTAATTCTTAATACAATCGCGGAATTACATTTTTTAAATTATCCTTACTTTTCAATACAGTTTGCGCCAAGCGAAGCTACGTCAAAAAACATGGCGTCCTAAGCCACTAACATTTTTCGACAAACACGATTTATCATAATAAATTGTTCCTACTTTGAGCTGTTCTTCCATCAGTATCTTGGGCAAAGGATCCTTTCTTGGGTCTAATCGTCTTTTGGTGGAAAGCTGTCCTCTTGCCATGTGGAAATGCCAACTGCGTTCAGCATGAACTGGAAGCGTGCCCAGCGATTCACAGCGTTTCAGAAATAAATGTCCCAAAATCGCACTAAACGGATATAAATTGCTATAAAACGCTTTAAATTAACTACCTTATGATGTTTTTAACTCCTATAACGAGTCTTAACATGACCGGAGAAAGATTACTCCCAACACTAATGCTTGGAACAGGTGCGGGTCGGTGTCCTCCAGGCGCATGACGCAGCTCCAAAAGAGTGACTAGCTACAGGGTTTTTTAATTTATAGTGCCTGTGAACGCGCAATCGACCCCATTCAAATCGTCATCACGTAAAGGCATCCAGGGGAAGACGTAAGCAGTGTCCGTATACTCATAGGAATAACATTGGCTTTAAAACTGACTCCAGAACAGTGGCCAAAATTTCTGACATCTGACTCCATGTCAGGGAAATTGCTGTAGAATGGGTTCTGTTCCACTTAGAGACAAAATTTCAACTCCTATAGAAACTATAGACTGTTTTCTATCCAATAATAATAATAATATGCATATTGTACGATCAAGAATTTTGTAGGAAGCCGTTTCAAAAATTACACGATTACCATAAATAGTGACAACAGCGCCCCCAGCCTCAACAGGTTAATTACCCTCTTCTGTGGGTAACGTAAGTAGTACTGGGGGAAACGGCTATTTAGTTGGCAAGTATTTGCAGTGATTTATTTTGTTCACCTCATCTTTCTCTCTGTCTCTGCAGGTAGTAACGGGCCCCAGAAGTTCTGCATTGAGAAGGTCGGAAAAGACACTTGGCTCCCTCGGAGTCACACTTGGTGAGTGGTCCGTCTCCACGGCAACATCCTGCTTGTAAATCAAATCAATGATTGATGTTTCCATGTCAAATAATAATGTGTTGGGTGTAAATCATGTCATACTTTAATACAATGACTGTTTCTTGTTTTGCTTTCAAACTCAATTACTGGATTTCTGCTTATTTTCTTCAGCTTTAACAGGCTGGACTTGCCCCCGTACAAAAGCTTCGAACAGCTGAAGGAGAAGCTGCTCTTTGCCATCGAGGAAACAGAAGGATTTGGCCAAGAGTAGAGAAAGATGTCTCTCTCTACTACAGTGTATCCAGCCATGTAAAACAACAAGAAATGAAACATTGCACAGAACTACCAATGTACATAAGCTATTTTGTCATTTTAAAAACCAAATCTTGATTCACAACCTCATTTTAGCAATCCCCCTTATATTATACCCCATAAAATATGCAAGAATTTCAGCTTTTCCTCTGCTTTTAAAAACTGAAAAATCTATGTATGACTCATTTCCCCCCCCCCTTTTTGGCTGGTTTTTAAAAGGAGACTGAAAACGTAGAGAGGATTTTATAGTTGAACCATAACTTATGGCTCTAGTTTTATAGAGCTGTTAAAGGTGATTGTAGTGTTTGGTCCGGTGCCTGGGTTTTTTGGACCTGTAGTTGTGATTGTGCTGCGCTTGCATGGCTGCCTCCAGAAAAGAGGAAGACTGCCTCCAACCCCAACTGCACATCCACTCCTATCAACTTAAGCCAGCTACCCATTAGCCTGTCAGTATTGTCATTGAATAAAAACCAGTATTCAGTAGCCCTGACTCGAGTCCCCTCCAACTCTGCACCAAGATAAGAGTATGGTGATGAAACGTCCAATGCAGCTGTTTTTATCTCTATCAAATCATTTCTGGGTAACAATGAAGTACCTTACTGTGATATTAAAAAAAAAAAAAAAAAATTTTTTTTTAATTTAAAACAAACAAATAGCTTCTTAGCAAAGAGCAATTTCGCAAGGAAGAATTTCGCTAGGACTGTCTGGGCGTGGTATGAGATGGGAGGGGATACTGTAAATTAGCTGTTATTGGCAGAGGGGTTTGGAACTTATTGGTCTATTAACCAATTTACAGCAGGGTGACGTCACCATGGAATGCCAAAACCCTCCCACCAAAACAGGCAGAAATTTCAGGCCATCCTTTCAAACAGCCCTTACACTAAAAGGGCATTATAATTTTCACAATATTATTCCAACCTCATAGTGTGGAGATATATATTCATACAAGCAAGAATCACATTTTTGACTGCACTGTGCTTTTAAAGTCTGGATGAGTGGATGGTACCTTCACATGAGATTATCCAGTCTTGTTGTACCTTGGATTATGTGTAAACTTGGAGCTGTCGACAAAGGAAACGCTTACTTTTTTTCTGGGCTCGAGTCAAGAACCAACATCCTTTACTGTTGAAATTTGTGAGAACATGACTCAAGGAGGACGATCATCAGTTTTTACACCGTGGTTGTGTGTAGCCTACACAGGTTTGTTGCTTCAGAAGAGGACATGGATCAAATAAGTGGTTCCATTTTATGAATCAGGTAATGGGACCCCCCCCCTTATTTTCCTTTTTTTTTCTCTTCTTTTTTTTGTAGTTGCCTGAGAATGGTACTTGCATAGAGATCCTATACTTTTGAGTTCTAGGACCTCTGGGTGCTTGTTACTGGCTGTTTGTGTACACCAGCTCTGAGAGAGACGTGTTGACTGGTGGCAGTGGTTTGGTTGGGGGCTTCTAGGTCTGTTGCAGTGGCAGATTTATCACTGGCACTCAAAGCTTTGCTTTGCCATGGCACTGCACCTTGCTACTCTTCTTATATCATTTACCTGCCTATTTAATTTATTAAGTCATGTTATTTTTTGAGAGAGAGCGATTTATATAGCCTTCGTCTCAAATGCTGTATGTTCACCCGACGCAAAGCAGTTGCTACTAATGGAGAGAAATAAACAGACATTTAGTTATGGATGTATCTATCTCCCGTAGCCATTTTTTTTTTTTTTTTTTTTTTTTTTTTTTTTTGCAAGTGTGGTGCACGAACTCCCTTTCTGGGATAGTAAGTTGATTAGTTACTTGACTTTCCCTGCTAAGAATGTTGATCTGTATGTCACATGCATACAACAGAAATGTCAGTACCAGAAGTGCTTCCTAGTGCTAGTTGCTACCCACTAAATGAATGCTCATGTATTCAGCAAAAGATGTCCAAAAATGCAGTAAAATCACAATGTTTCCTTGCCATGAATGAATAAATCATCGAGTGACCTTTTTTCTTACTCATAGACTTAGTAGCTAAGTAACTGAGCAGCCTTCTGAAGGGACAATGATTGTTAGTGTTACGCAGTGTATATCCCACCTTGAAACCCTACAAGGTCATCAGCATCATCTCTGTGCAAGGATACGTAGGTGTTCCAGCTCCCTTGAGCTATAGTGTGATATTGTGCCATCGCCGGTCAAATAGAATAACCTGCGATAACCTTCTGCAGTGCAAACCCCACCCCAGTGCAAGTTCTTCCATTGGTAGCAAACCCCACACCATACCAGTCCAAGTTCTATTAGTATGTCAGCAACACATTATCTGCCATGCCAACCTTGATGCTTTAGGCTGTCCTTTTCTTAGTTTGCAGATGTTTATTTTTTTGTTGACATTTTTCTCTCTTGAAATGTGAAATCTCTACCAACACCTCTGGTGCTTTTTTTGTTTTGATTGTCTGGTGAGGGAGGGACAAGCCCTAGTCCATCAGCTGTGACAAAGCAGTCTGCGTTAATCTGTTCTGACCACTGCAAACCATCATTTAGATTATAGTTAGAACTTCACCATGAACCTATGTCATGTGTATATAACATCTATTCACTTCCTATTGGTGAGAGGGATGGCAGAGGAAAAGGAGCATTTGTGTAACTACCCTTGTATGAATGACAGAAGGAAATCAACCCGCCACCTAATGACATGCTTCCTTTTGAACGAATCAAAGTCAATTGTAAATGAACAATGTAAAAAAGTAAAGTACTTAATAATTATTCTTCAGAGCCTCACCAACATCGACAGACGGGCTCTGTGATGCCTCACTCATATCAGAGATGAACTGTAACATATCGACGTAGATGCACACTGTAAAACACCTAATGCTACACTGTACAGAGCGCCCCACCCCTACCGGAGACTAGAAAATGCATTTTTGGTCTGCTTTAACCCATGTTAATGAATGACTAGAAGATGGATTTATGAGACAAAGAAATAAACCCATACCCCTCATGCTTTTCTGTTTTGAGAGACGTGGGGGTGTCTGAGGCCTTCTGCTCAGGATTCACAAACCTGTCACCTATTTTTGTTCTTAAAAACATGTATTTTTTGGGGGGGGTTGGGTCTTGCCTGTGGAAAGAACCATATTTAATAAATATATCTGACCATCTTTACAACTGGGTTTGAGTTCATTCAAATAATTGTGAGTGAAACTGCATAGATTTAAGGCCATGGTTGGGACTGAATACCATTTCAACAATGAATTAATCACAACTGACTAATGTTAGTTTTCCACAATTGTTTACACACGTATGCTGAATCTTGAGGCCATTTTCACAAAACCACAAACGCAAAACTCTACCAATCTCTAGCAAAAGCAAACATTGCATTCAAAACTGTTATTTAAAAATAAATAAAAAGTCATATGAATACAGTTGATGTCGAAAGTTTACATACACTTATGTTGGTATTATTCAACCTCCACAAATTTCTTAACTATAGTTTGGAAAGTCTGTTAGGACATCTACTTTGCGCATGGCACAAGTACTTTTTCCACCAATTGTTTAGACAGATTATTTCACGTATCATTCACTGTATCACAATTCTACATACACTAAATTGACTGTGCCTTTTAAACAGCTTGGAAAATTCCAGAAAATGACATGGCTTTAGAAGCTTCTGATAGGCTAATTGACATTTGAGTCAATTGGAGGTGTACGTGTGGATGTATTTCAAGGCCTACCTTCAAACTCAGTGCCTCTTTGCTTGACATCATGGGAAAATCAAAAGAAATCAGCCAAGTCTGTTTCATCCTTGGGAGCAATTTCCAAACTCCTGAAGGTACCACGTTCATCTGTATAAACAATAGTACGCAAGTATAAACACCATTGGACCACGCAGCTGTCATACTGCTCAGGAAGGAGACGCGTTCTGTCTTCTAGAGATGAACGTACTTTGGTGTGAAAAGTGCAAATCAATCCCAGAACAAAAGCAAAGGACCTTGTGAAGATGCTGGAGGAAACAGGTACAAAAGTGTCTTTCCACAGTAAAACGAGTCATATCAACATAACCTGAAAGGCCGCTCAACAAGGAAGAAACCACTGCTCCAAAACCGACTTAAAATAGCCAGACTACGGTTTGCAACTGCACATGGGGACAAAGATTGTACTTTTTGGAGAAATGTCCTCTGGTCTGATGAAACAAAAATAGAACTGTTTGGCCATAATGACCATTGTTATGTTTGGGGGAAAAGGGGGAGGCTTGCAAGCCGAAGAACACCACAACTGTGAAGCACGGGTGGCACCATCATGTTGTGGGGGTGCTTTGCTGCAGGAGGGACTGGTGCACTTCACAAAATAGATGGCATCATGAGGTAGGAAATGATGTGAATATATTGAAGAGACATCAGTCAGGAAGTTAAAGCTTGGTTGCATGGGTCTTCCAAATGAACAATGACCCCAAGCATACTTCCAACAAAGTCAAGGTATTGGAGTGGCCATCACAAAGCCCTGACCTCAATCCTATAGAAAGTGTGTTTAAATGTATTTGGCTATGGTGTATGTAAACTTCTGACTTCAACTGTAGATCTGTCTATCAACCAACAACATACTGATGTGCTCAACACAAAACACTACTATGAATAGCCCATCAGTAGGTTTATGCCTTTTCAGTGTTACACTGTAGCTGGTTGCAAAAGATTGTTACAGTAATGTATACCTACTCAATTGTAGATAAAACAAAAGCAATACAGTAACAAAAACATTTATTTCCAAAATTCTGTATTTTTTAACACTTGTGTTTTGTATGTAACACTTTCCATACCCAACAGCAGAAAACCAGGAAAAACATTCAGTAAGAAAGGGTTTTCTGTACAAAAATAAAGACAAACTCTAAAGACAAAAACACTTGCAAAATGTAAGAACAAATACAGGCTGCCTCCAATTTTGGTCTGGCCATAGCACCTCATCTAGATCACAAGCGATGTTCTTCCTGGCTAAACAGCGGGGAAAGAATCTTCTGGAGTGATGGTTCCAGCTGCCAAAAGCCCCCACATCAACTTCACCATATGCGTCCTCCATTGCCTCAGCAAAAAAAGAAATGTCCACTCACTGTCAACTGTGTTTATTTTCAGCAAACTTCACATGTAAATATTTGTATGAACATAAGACTCAACAGCTGAGACATAAACTGAACAAGTTCCACAGACATGTGACTAACATAAATGGAATAATGTGTCCCTGAACAAAAGGGAGGGGGGGTCAAAAGTAACAGTCAGTATCTGGTGTGGCCACCAGCTGCATTAAGTACTGCAATGTATCTCCTCATGGACTGCACCAGATTTGCCAGTTCTTGCTGTGAGATGTTACCCCACTCTTCCACCAAGGCACCTGCAAGTTCCCGGACATTTCTGGGGGGAATGGCCCTAGCCCTCACCCTCCGATCCAACAGGTCCCAGACATGCTCAATGGGATTGAGATCCGGCCTCTTCGCTGGCCATGGCAGAACACTGACATTGCTGTCTTGCAGGAAATCATGCACAGAATGAGCAGTATGGCTGGTGATATTGTCATGCTGGAGGGTCATGTCAGGATGAGCCTGCAGGAAGGGTACTGCATGAGGGAGAAGGATGTCTTCCCTGTAATGCACAGCATTGAGATTGCATGCAATGACAACAAGCTCAGTCCGATGATGCTGTGACACACCGCCCCAGACCATGACGGACCCTCCACCTCCAAATCGATCCAGAGTACAGGCCTCGGTGTAAAACTCATTCCTTCGACGATAAACGCGAATCCGACCATCACCCCTGGTGAGACAAAACCGCGACTCGTCAGTGGAGAGCACTTTTTGCCAATTCTGTCTGGTACCTCTCCCGTAGGTGTGATGTTTGGATGTACCTATCCTGTGCAGTTGTTGTTACACGTGGTCTGCCACTGCGAGGACGATCAGCTGTCCGTCCTGTCTCCCTGTCTTATGCTTCTCACAGTACGGACATTGCAATTTATGGCCCAGGCCACATCTGCAGTCCTCATGCCTCCTTGAAGCATGCCTAAGGCACGTTCACGCAGATGAGCAGGGACCCTGGGCATCTTTCTTTGGGTGTTTTTCAGAGTCATTAGAAAGGCCTCTTTAGTGTCCTAAGTTTTCATAACTGTGACATTAATTGCCTACCATCTGAAAGCTGTTATTGTTTAACAACCGTTCCACAGGTGCATGTTCATTAATTGTTTATGGTTCATTGAACAAGCATGGGAAACAGTGTTTAAACGCTTTACAATGAAGATCTGTGAAGTTATTCGAATTTTACGAATTATCTTTGAAAGACAGGGTACTGAAAAAGGGATGTTTCTTTCTTTGCTGAGTTTATTTACTTGCACATAGTCATAACGCTGTTCTTTAACTCTGAGTTTCGCTCAAATGGCACCTGTAGACCTGTTTCATCCAGATTCGGTTGCGCTGTAACACACGGTCCAATGTAGACAAGTCCACATGGAGAATGTTATTGAATTTGTGTTGTCTGCAATTATGTGGTTCTGGATTTCTCGTAGTCTAATGGTATTGTTTGCCACCACCATGTTCACAATAGCGGTCTCCTGTTCTGGTGTGAACAGCCGGTGTCTTCCACCATGGCCTGGCCAGCTCTGTTCTGCAGAAGATCTACAAATATGATATGATTGGTTACAGTAAGCTAAAATAATCTTTCTTTCAATATGAAATGACATTACTGACATTTGCTATTACTAACATTGGCCAACAATCACTGAGTAACATAGGCCTACTGATATGTCAGACTGCAGTATACATACATAAAGACCATAGTGTAGATGGTAGGTAACTTACCGGTTGTCATTTCTGAATGTACGGATGATAGATGCAGTAATGTAGATGGTAGGTAACTTACCGGTTGTCATTTCTGAATGTACGGATGATAGATGCAATAGTGTAGGTGGTAGCCGACTTACCGGTTGTCATTTCTGAATGTACGGATGATAGATGCAACTGTGTAGCGGCTCAGGTTGGGCTGAACTCTCTGCCCAGCCCCCCTCATACTCAATCCACGGTTGAGCACATGGTCAACCAAAGTGGCCCTGATCTCATCTTTGACAACTGTCCTTCCTCATCCTCATTCTCCTCTTCCTCTCACTCCTTCACCTCTAGCTCTTGCTTTACCATTGACTTCCATTTTCCTCCAGAACAGGAGAGCTCATCTGTGGCCTTTTATAGTGCTAAAGCTCTGATTTCTAAGTGAACAATTCAACAACTAGTGTTTACACCTGTGAGGAGTGGGTGTTGCCAATTGGTGTATAGAGCTTGGCATTGTGCTTGGCGATGCTTTCCAAAGGGGCTAAAGAAATGTTAATTTTGAATGTTGTGCCTAAACTGTGTGTCGTGTTTCACAAAAAGTGTGATGTAGAATTGAAAACTGAGTGTAAAGCAGGAATTGTGCTTGCAATTTTGCAGACTTGGTTTAGGTTTCGGTGATTGCGTTTCAAGTCCCAATTTTAGTATGTAAACAATTGGGAAAAACTGTAATATTTGCATGGAACACATTGAATCGCATTCATTGATCGCATATTGAGAATTTAAAATCAGACAACCATTCTACTTTCTATTTACAAAGACAAGATGCCTGCCTGAATGTTACAATCCCAAGCTATCACAACAGACTTCATACGCATATTAAATTAAAATAAAGTTTAATTAAAGTTAAATCACAGCATCTGTAAATCACTAAACACAGGTTAGTAGAAAAGCATGTATAATTTCCTGTTAAGGCCGTACAGTATAGCCTATGTACACTCTTGCGTTAGGAACAAAAATATACATAAAGTAGATAGACATAGATTACACCTATTATCAAGACAGTGCACTCTTGCCTCCATGTGACTAGGTCATCTTATGCACTGAGCTTCTTCAGAAGGTCAAGGGCTTCTTTATGGACCTATGAAGAACAGGAAATAAACCAATTAGCTCCTATACAATCAGAGTATACTGTGATAATGGTGCGTTCACGTGCTGTGGGAGTTCTCAAGTTCTGAGTTCCGACTGGGAAGTTTCACATCACACCCTCGAGGTCGTTGTGGGAAACTCAGAACAATGTGGATAATGTAACTAGTATGACCATATTGTCAATGTAAATGAATTCTGGCTAACTTGATTATTAATAAACTTAGCTTATTTAGCTAGCTAAAATATTATTGGTTGAATCATTTTCCGTCTTCAAAAGCACTTGAATATAATGTCAGACTTGCGACTTCCTTATTGGGAAGTTTCCCACTTTCGGCGAGCTTTCGGCGAGTAAATGTCCAATTAAATTACAGATAAGTTATAGGGCCGGTTTCTGGACACAGGTTAAGCATAGTCCTGGACACTAAAACACCCTTTCAATGGAGAATCTCCTGGACCAGGTTAAATATGTGTCCAGGAAACCGGCCCACATAGTATTGCATTTTACCTGCTTGTCTTCCTCTGTGTGAGGTGGGTAGTCCCGTGCCTTTCTCAGCCAGAGCACAGCATTCCCCTGGTCCTTCAATGCCATGTAGGACTTCCCCAGCATAAGTAGATTCTTACTGTAGAAGTTTGGGTCCACTATGGAAAGATGATCAAATGAGAGATAAACGTTGACTTGTAATTGCATAGAATTTGGCTTTAGAAACACAGACGGAACAATGAGACAGATATTTCATAGAATGTATAAGTGTGAAGCATCCAGTTGGCGTTTCTACTCACTATCAAGGCAGTGGGAAAAGATGGAGCGAGATAGATTTTTGCAGACATTATGCTAATTTTCTCATCAATTAAACATTTAATTTCAATACAGTTTTCTGTTCCCAAAACTAAAATATTTTACGAACAGAGTGGAATATGTTTGTTAGAGTTTTCGCTTTGCCAAAGTTTTAAAAATTGTGTTGATTAGAAGGGGTGCAAGGGCAAATTGGGTGAATGCACACATCAGAGTAGGCGTTCCCTAACGGAAATATGCAAATACATGCTAGAACGTGCCAATAGGATCTCGCTAGCTTGTGCTTTGCTCTGCCCCCCTCCTTGCTTGTTCTGCCCACTATGACTCATTTGTTCCTATTGGAAACGACAGGCTGTGGTCTATCATTACATTGTATTGTGTTCGAATTTTACATTTAGAACAACGAACCTTCTTCAGCTTTCAGGAAGAACGCCAAAGCCTGAGGTGAAACAAAAATGATAGTCAAACATGATGCCTTACATTTTTCAAAGATCTTGTACTGTTCATATACAAAGAACTGTGGGTAAAAAAATAAGTATGACATCACGTATCTCTCCCAAATTGCCCCCTATCACCTATATAGTGCACTTCTTTTGACTAGGACCCATAGGTCCTAGTCAAAAGTAGTGCATACAGTGAGCTCAAAATGTATTGGAACAGTCCAATGTTCCATCTACTGCGCAGCTCACCTCAGACTGCCGCACAGAAGAAATATGAGCCAGCACAGAGAAGCACGAGATTGAATTTCACTCAACTTTCTCAACGTTTCACTCTACTGTGGCAATTGTGATCGAATCAACACAATATTAGCCACTTTCAATGTAATATACCGAAACAAAACTATTCAGGATTTATTATGCAAAACGAACTATGCAAGAGATTTTATTGTAAGCAGAGCGCATTGGAGTAGGATTCTATTGCATTTACAGGCACGACCTGCTGCATAACCAATCAGAGCTGCAGTAGGCCTATATGTAAATAGCCATTGCCATATGTGGATCTGTGCCATTCGTCGTGAGTAGATGCGCTTGTTTTGAGATCAAAGTGAGAACTGCATATTCTTAGCTAGTTAGTGAGTTATTAGCCCAGCTCTAGTCAACAACGGGGGAGTGGTTACTGCCAACAAGAGCATAAAATGTGTGCATTTCTAGCCATCTTTCAAAAGCGAGTCAGGCTTTTCTATGTCTTAAAGGGGTAGTGTTGTATTTTGAGACGTCTTGAATAAACTAATTAGCCAATAGGCAGAGCGTAGCATAATTTGTCTGATTCTCTGTAATAATGGTATGAGAATAATAATTCATTGCATTTTGTAAAGTGGTTTCTTGCATCAAATACAACATTTCAGTCAACTCGTCTGAAGGACAAGTGAATAAACAGGTTAATACATGTTTTTTTTCTTCAGAAGTCTTGAGGATGTAGGCATTGAACACCATACATTGGCTGCTTCTGTAGGCTGAATGATAGAACAGTTATTTCCATGTCAATATGTTATGGGATGTGTTTTTCTCCATTGATTTTGATGGTAGGCAACTGCTAGGCCTACATTACGATCAAATAGCCACAGGATCCTACTTGGCCACTGTTAAAATGAACTTAAAGTGGGTACAGCCTCAGTGTTCACAGTAAACGCGCGCTGGAAGTCGCACAGAATTGTCATACTGTTCAAGTTTGCACTCATTGACAGTGACACATTTTCAGCAATGACATGTGTCACTGTCCCAATACTTTTAGAGCTCACTGTATATAGGGGATAGGGTGCCATTTAAGATGTAACACACCTCTTCGTATGTGGCAGTGGGAGGAGAGGCAAAGATCATGGCTGCCACTTTACGTTGATACCACGCCAACTCAGCGAAGGCAAAACACCTAAATGAGAAAACAGGCTGTGTCACTACCCCATTATTAATTTTGATATTGTTTTAGACAGGAAACATGTAATTAAAGATTGGGAGACAGACATAAAGAAGAGTACTGAAGGTACAGCACAGACAGTTGACCAAGCTGGGCCTCGAACCCCTGAAAACCTTGTTGCCCTGGTGCCATGTGTGGTCAGGAATCGGGAGCTTAGACCACTACCCCAGACTCCGGCAAAACAGGCTGTGTATCTTTAGACACGGAACAAAAACTTGCCTAAGAAGTAACAGTTCTATTTTATAAACACTACCGTTCAAAAGTTTGGGGTCACTTAGAAATGTCATTGTTTTTAAAAAGAAAAGCTAATTGTCCGTTAAAATAACAAAAAATTGATCAGAAATACAGTGTAGACATTGTTAATGTTGTAGCTGAAAACAGGCAGATTTTTAATGGAATATCTACATAGGCGTATTATCAGCAGCCATCACTCGCGTGTTCCAATGGCACGTTGTGTTAGCTAAACCAAGTTTATCGTTTTAAAAGGTTAATTGATCCAATGCTTCCCACAGTTGTGTCAAGTTGGCTGGATCATTCTTGATACACACTGGAAACTGTTGAGCGTGAACCCAATTCTTGACACACACCGGCACCTACCACCATACCCCGTTCAAAGGCACTTATATTCCTTGTCTTGCCCATTCACCCTCTGAATGGCACACATACACAATCCATGTCTCAATGCCTAAAAATCCTTCTTTAACCAGTCTCCTCCCCCTCATCTACACTGATTGAAGTGGATTTAACAAGTGACATCAGTAAGGGATCATAGCTTTCACCTGGATTCACCTGGTCAGTCTGTCATGGAAAGTGTATAACTCACCAATAACCCAAGATATGGATAGATGTGGCATCTTTTGGATTTAGCTCGATGGCCCTCTATGGAAGATACATTTTGTTTTAGAATGCTGCCAATATTTAAATGAATAATCATATGATATGACACTGTAAATTATTAAACACTTACCTGTAAATGTTCTTTAATGATGTAAGAATTTCCTATTTTTACTTTGACCCCCTCGTAATCGCCTATGTCACTGAGGCACACTGCATACCACTAACCAAGAGAGACGAGGGATAGAAGAATTAGAATACCCACATAAATAATACTGTAGGGGCCGACCAGGATGCCAAAACCATGACCAAGATCGTCGTCCATATTCTCACATATTTTTGCTTATGATTAGCATTAGCATTAATATGATTCGCCTACTTAATTGCTTGCACAACTTTAAAACGGTCTGAAGTAGTTTATAGATCTACAAGTGTTTTCTATTATCAGAGTTCAAAACACAGAATTATAGGTCTCAAAAACAGACAATCCTGCCTTGCACTTGGTTAACTGCCGAATTTTCCTCTTTGTACCAGTAAACATTACAAAGTAGCAAATGTTTCACTATTCAATTGAAAGTTGTATCAGTTTCCTATGAACCAACGTCTGTACTGATGCATGTATACATACAGTATATCACAAAAGTGAGTACACCCCTCACATTTTTGTAAATATTTGAGTATATCTTTTCATGTGACAACACTGAAGAAATGACACTTTGCTACAATGTAAAGTAGTGAGTGTACAGCTTGTATAACAGTGTAAATTTGCTGTCCCCTCAAAATAACTCAACACACAGCCATTAATGTCTAAACCGCTGGCAACAAAAGTGAGTACACCCCTAAGTGAAAATGTCCAAATTAGCCATTTTCCCTCCCCGGTGTCATGTGACTCGTTAGTGTTACAAGGTCTCAGGTGTGAATGGGGAACAGGTGTGTTAAATTTGGTGTCATCGCTCTCACACTCCCTCATACTGACTGGTCACTGGAAGTTCAACATGGCACCTCATGGCAAAGAACTCTCTGAGGATCTGAAAAAAAGAATTGTTGCTCTACATAAAGATTGCCTGGGCTATAAAAAGATTGCCAAGACCCTGAAACTGAGCTGCAGCACGGTGGCCAAGACCATACAGCGGTTTAACTGGACAGGTTCCACTCAGAACAGGCCTCGCCATGGTCGACCAAAGAAATTGAGTGCACGTGCTCAGCGTCATATCCAGTGGTTGTCTTTGGGAAATAGACGTATGAGTGCTGCCAGCATTGCTGCAGAGGTTGAAGGGGTGGGGGGTCAGCCTGTCAGTGCTCAGGCCATACGCCGTACACTGCATCAAATTGGTCTGCATGGCTGTCGTCCCAGAAGGAAGCCTCTTCTAAAGATGATGCACAAGAAAGCCCGCAAACAGTTTGCTGAAGACAAGCAGACTAAGGACATGGATTACTGGAACCATGTCCTGTGGTCTGACGAGACCAAGATAAACTTATTTGGTTCAGATGGTGTCAAGCGTGTGTGGCGGCAACCAGGTAAGGAGTACAAAGACAAGTGTGTCTTGCCTACAGTCAAGCATGGTGGTGGGAGTGTCATGGTCTGGGGCTGCATGAGTGCTGCCGGCACTGGGGAGCTACAGTTCATTGAGGGAACCATGAATGCCAACATGTACTGTGACATACTGAAGCAGAGCATGATCCCCTCCCTTCGGAGACTGGGCCGCAGGGCAGTATTCCAACATGATAATGACCCCAAACACACCTCCAAGACGACCACTGCCTTGCTAAAGAAGCTGAGGGTAAAGGTGATGGACTGGCCAAGCATGTCTCCAGACCTAAACCATATTGAGCATCTGTGGGGCATCCTCAAACGGAAGGTGGAGGAGTGCAAGGTCTCTAACATCCACCAGCTCCGTGATGTCGTCATGGAGGAGTGGAAGAGGACTCCAGTGGCAACCTGTGAAGCTCTGGTGAACTCCATGCCCAAGAGGGTTAAGGCAGTGCTGGAAAATGGTGGTGGCCACACAAAATATTGACACTTTGGGCCCAATTTGGACATTTTCACTTAGGGGTGTACTCACTTTTGTTGCCAGCGGTTTAGACATGAATGGCTGTGTGTTGAGTTATTGAGGGGACAGCAAATGTACACTGTTATACAAGCTGTACACTCACTACTTTAAATTGTAGCAAAGTGTGATTTCTTCAGTGTTGTCACATGAAAAGATATACTCAAATATTTACAGAAATGTGAGGGGTGTACTCACTTTTGTGATATACTGTAATTCAGAATTACTATATAATCTTGAGACACAGAAGAATCATTCAGATTTTTAGCCAGCAGCCCATTAAAACATTTAGCCTCTGTGCTATTAGGGTTTGAATTTTCACATGACCACCTTTCACCAAAGCTCTGTATTAGAATGTTTACCTCAAACGGACTTGTAGCAACTTGTCCACTTGGTCGATAGCAGCAAACCAGGCGTTAACGGATTAATCTTATTACCATAGCCCCAAAATTATGCAGGCAAATTAACCTGATCAAAACCATGATTTAGCTTAGTTTCACAGCAGTAATAGTGTAGTAGGTTGTCTTCAGCGATTCAATGAGAAGAAACCATAGGCTTTATTACTTTGTGTGCTGCGAAGCAGGCCTCATTTTTCTCCAGGGCCTTCTTGGCATATTCAAACGCCTCAAAGGTCAGCCTCTTCTTCTCGTCAGCAGCAATGTGAGCGAGGAGGGAGAGGTCACGAGATGCCCGCGCCAGCCTCCACAGGAACTCCGCATCATCACTGGACACACACACAAATATTTTATTTCCAAAAATGTCATTGCTGAATGGTCAGTAGAATATAGTGGGACAGAAACAGAAAGAACATTTTAACAGTATTTGGAGGGCATTCAGTGTTGTTGTTTTACGGCTTAAGTCACCTGACCTCGATTGCTGAGTTCCTGAACGGTACTGTAGCTTTGTCACGGATTTTTACTCGTTAGTTCAAAGACCCCAAACTGATGCCTAAACAGTGAAACAACCTGACTGGCAAAATCATTCTGGATCCCAGCCAAACCCAATCAATACATACTACCATTCTGTTTTTGCAATGGTCACTGTCTGTCTTATACACATGCCTTGACATGTTTATGAAATACAGTAGGGCTACCTGTCCTTATACTGTAGCAGAAGCTGGTAGAGTTTCTCTGTCTCCCCACAGCTGTACAGGTAGTCTGCTTGTTCCACAGCCTCTTCAGCTAGAATACAAAATAGAGATTGCAAAATGGAGGTGCCATTGGATAGGAAAAAGCCCAAAATCATACATTTGCATGTTTAATCATGCATTTTTGTCTGATTCAACAGCTGTATCCCTTTCAAATTATTTTTATATTACATATAATTAAAACCCTTCTGAATTACTCATTTCCAGGTGGTGTGTACCTTTTTCCAGAGCATGGACCACAGTTGCACTCTGCACCCTCCTGTAGGCTTCCAAGCCTAGATAAGATAGTACTGGTAAGGTGAGAAAGAATGCAGTTCTTCCACCCTGCACCAGAGAACGGGACAGACAGAGGTAGTTGAGTTGAAGACATAAAACACTTGTCAATGTCAGTCACAGCCTGATAAAACCAGATATGACTAAGGACTGCTTCACAAGACGTTATATGCTCAGTAGGTAGACCATGCCTATATCGAAAATTTCACCACAGTTACCTCTGGCTAGTCTATATTAGACCCTCTGCCACCCACCCTTTCACTACTTGTGAGGAATCCACTTGTTGGTGTGCATGAGACGTTTTGTTTTTCACACTGGCTCAGGTCCCTCTGACCGAAAGTAGCCCTACCGAAAGTACCCAAGTCACAACAGGTGCAGAGCGACAATTCTGAGGGAGAATCTCAATTGCATACTCCTTGCGTCCTCTCTCCTCAAAAACCATTGGAGGAGAAGGTTAAAGGTGCAGGACCTCTGGCTTTCTCATCCAATGGGTTTTGAGAATGAGGTGAGGAGAGAGGACGATATTAACTGAGATTCTCCCCTAATAAAGGCAGTAGGCCCCTTGCCCTATTTATTCAAGACACACTGTTGTTGTTTGTCTTGGAACCTGTCCAAGCTTTGCAGGGGAAAAAATGTATTGTATGCAAGTAATATCAAATGAACACAACAATAATGATAACAAAATGTCAATATTGTCAAATGTAATTTATATTGTCATGTGTATTCTGTATCATGTGCATCCTATTGTCCTTTCAATAGTGATACTGAACAAATGTTAAACAATGTGCAGAGACAATCACATCACATAAGAATACCCTACCTACCATACTGTATAACCCTACTGACCTTTCACCTACATCCATTCAGATAAGGGTAGTTTATCTAGTTACTGTATGTTTTACATATTCAGATACTTTCAACAAATAGCCTACCAATCTGGTTCTATTCTACCAGGTCGCATGTAACACTTTCACATCAGCAACTGTAGAAACTGGGCGGATGAAGTAAATAGAGGTTTATTTACGTTAATAGTTGAGGTATTGCTCCTGAAAGTAGTCAAGTATTGTCGATGATATCCTCGGATCTTGACGGCTTTACAAGCAGGTGCCGATAGCACAGTCCGGGCAGAAAATCGCATAAAAGTTGCTCCTGACATCTTTTTCCCAAATCAAGTCAAGAACTGAATGATCACTTCTAAGTCTGAGCCGAACAGCCTGGACTTTGAACGGTAGAATGCGATACAAACGCGGGTCATTCAAGATCCCAATTAGCTAAAACGTTGTGAAACAACACGAACTTCAAATCGGGTTGTTGTAAATCTGTTTAAGATTGATCGGGCATTTTTACAGTTTAACTTGTATTTCCCTCAGTATTTTCTCTGGTATCAATTGTTCAACTTCGAAACTATTGCACTGGTGGGTATGCTTTTCAAAACAGTTTTTCTGAATGGTTATCTTAAATGCATCTTCGTAAATTACGTCCTCGGTTTATGGTGTCGACTAGAAACCAGAAGCTACTTCATAGGTTCCGTAGTCAGAACTGACATCAACATAATATATAATTATATGAGACCAGTTTCTCACCGTTGGAAACCGTAGCAAAACGTTTTGCAACAAAAAAACAGGGGTTTTAATTGGACACGTTCTGTAGTCCCTCTCCATTTTGGTCCGTTTTTCTCCGTTTGTTTTCGACACAACGCAAAGTATGTATCTGGGACACACCTAAGGCGGGGTTTGAGCCGGAGGGTCCATTCGACACGGAATAGTTGTGGAACAGCTCTTGATCCGAGTAGCACACAGATTACTTCAGGGACTCAAAGTATTGTAAAGTAAGCTAATTTAGGTAAGAAACGATTTCATAAATAATACCGTGCATGGCTTGTTTATGTTTAGCTATTGCTGTGAAATGGTTTGACGCGTTGTGTTTCAGGAGCTAACAGAAACCGCTAACGTTAGCTAGAGAAACAGCTAACGTTAGCTAAGCTAGAGAAACAGCATGCTAGCCAGCTGTCAGTTACATGTCAAACCAAAACCAGGATAGAAAGACAGCAACAACTGTCATTCGATTACTGTGTCTAATATTTTATAGGTAATACCGGTATATGGCTAGGTATGTTATTAAATTAGCTAACAAGTAACATAACTCTGCTAACTCCCACGCACCATCTACAGTATGATATATTTGTGCTGCGTTCATAACCAAGTGGGAAGGTGGTAATTACTATTAGTTAAGTCGTAAATACTAGTTAGATGTGCTTTGAATTCGTTGAGAAACGCTAATTAGCCAATGGTCATCAAGCTGGGTCATAAACTAAAAGGTACAGCTATCATGCTTGTAAAATTTATGTTAAAAAATTATACGAATATGTTTTACATTTAACTCCCGAAAATGCTGTAATTTAGGTCTTTTTTTAAGTCGGTGGTGCCAGAGGCCAGCATGTGGGAGAAGTCAGAGCTCAGGGATGATAAACGATTTTCCTTTTACACTGAACAAAAATATAAACGCAACATGTAAAGTGTTGGTTTCATGAGCTGAAATAAAATATCCCAGAAATGTTCCATACGCCCAAAAAGCTTATTTCTCTCAAATGTTGTGCACAAATTTGTTTACATCCCTGTTAGTGAGCATTTCTCATTTGCCAAAATGATCGATCCACCTGACATGTTTGGTATATCAAGAAGCTGATTAAACGGCGTGATCATTACTTGACTCCCGAGTGGCGCAGCGGTTTAACGCACAGCAGTCCCTGGCTTGAATCCATGCTGCATCACATTTGGCCGTGATTGGGAGTCCCATAAAATAAAACAGGTGCACCTTGTGCTGGGGACAATAACAGGCCACTCTCAAATGTGCAATTTTGTCACAAAATGCAATGCCACAGATGTTTTAAGTTTTGAGGGAGTGTGCAATTGGTAATCTGACTGCAGGATTTCCACCAGAGCTGTTGCCAGAGAATTGAATGTTAATTTCTCTACCATAAGCTGCCTCCAACATAATTTTAGAGAATTTGGCAGTACGTCCAACCGGCCTCAACCGCAGACCACGCCAGCCTAGGACCTCCATATCTGGCTTCTTCACCTGCGGGGTCGTCTGAGGGGGTATTTCTGTCTGTAATGAAGCCATTTTCTGGGGAAAAACTCATTCTGATTGGCTAGGCCTTGCTCCCCAGTAGGTGGGCTTGGCTGCCAAGTGGGTGGGCCTATGCACTCCATGGCCCACCCATGTCTGCACCCCTGCCCAGTCATGTGAAATCCATAGATTAGTGCCTAATGAATTTATTTATATTAACTGATTTCCTTATATGTACTGTAACTTTTGATTTAAAGGTGCAATATGCAGAAATCACTCCTGGTTGCAAAAATTCTAACTTTTTGCCTAATTTCAGTTTGTGACAAAACAAGCAATGTATAGTGTAGAGAATCATTGTTCCATCTAAACTGCTGTGAAATATATTTTCAATTACCAAAAATATTGTATTTTCAGCTGTTTGAATCTGGTGTAGAAAAGTAAAAGACAAAAAACGAAATTTAAGAATGGGAAGCATAGAAATAGCGGACACAGAACAGATCTACCGCTTATTCAACTTGCTTTCAATGAGAATGACAGATCTATAACTCACATTTAGCCCAAAAAGTTACATATTGCAGCTTTAACTCAGCTGTATTGATATAATTTTTAAAACTAAAATAAAAATAATAGCTAATGTTTCCTACTGTAGTGCGTCAACAGTCAAAATAATAGTGACGTTAGACATTTAGCTTAGCTGTCCACACCCTTGCTACTCAGATTTATTGCCTAGCCTCACAGTTAATGTTGGTAAAGTATCTGTAATAAAAGCAAACTTTACATCAAACCTAGTTAGAAAAAACACATCTTTGGATGCTCGTATGTACAGTAGCTCACAGATTGTTTAATTTTGCCTAGGGACATTATCTGTCTCTTCTGTGTTACAGGCAGGTCCAATGGCGACACAGTGTGTGACAAAGGTGGAGCTGACTGTCTCCTGTGAGAATCTTCTGGACAAGGACATTGGCTCCAAGTCTGACCCACTGTGTGTTCTTCTCATGAACACTACTGGGTCACAGTGGTACGAGGTCAGTCACAGATTCTTGTTTGTCCAAGAAACACTGTGAAATTGTTAAATGTTAACCCAACTAGGCAAAAAAACGATTTCTCCCCAAAGCCATCATCATGCAAAATTGATTAGCTTGAATCAGTATTCCGCTTCACTGTTTGGAAAAGCATCTCAGCGTTGTAGAATGGCTAAAGTGAGCATGAACTATTTCCAGGAAGAATCTGAAATGTTGGGCCAATTCAGTATCACTTGATGTTGTTGATTAGTTTCACGAGGGTGTGAGAGTGTGTGTTTTGATTACTAATTGACTGAATTTGTGTTCGTAGGTGGGCCGCACAGAGAAGGTACAGAATTGCCTTGCGCCAAAGTTTGCCAAGAAGTTCATCGTCGATTACTACTTTGAAATAGTGCAAAAGCTGAAGTTTGGAATTTACGACATCGACAATAAAACTGTTGACCTAAGTGATGATGATTTCCTGGGAGAGCTGGAGTGTACCTTGGGACAGGTGAGATCTTTTTCTTTCCCCTCCTCTCTTAATAAAGCCCGAGAAGCCTGTGTTTGGAGGATATATTGGCACGGGTGTTGTTAGGCCAAACACCGACTTCGAGGGCATCACTTTTTATACAACGGGTTACCAACATGTTCAAATATTGATTGATATATTTTAGTTAAACTTTATTTTTATTAATTTATTCATACTATTTCATCCTTCCACGAGATATAGTCCTCACACAAATCTAGGGTTGCTACCCAAGCTGGCAAGTCGTTTGTTCTATCGGTTCGGTTGCCCGAGACGTGACCCAGTCGTTAAGTCTTTTTTAGTTCTGCATCTATCGAACCGACCCAGTCGTTCGTTCTAGATGTTCTATTGCCATACTGCCTGGCAAGATTCTTATCCCTTGCTTGCTAGCTAGCCAACTACGGCTAACTCAGTCACATCAAACAGTGCAGCTAGAATAACAACAAAGTATTTGCATTTGTTTAAGCTGTTTTCTAGAGACATTTATTTGTATATGTCTGTAGAAATTATGCTGATTCATGATTTCGACTGGCTGAGAAAAGCTGCCTGTCTGTCTCGTCCTGACTCCCACAAGTTTTATACAAATCTTTGCTATTGAAAATCTATTGCTAGTCTAAAAGAAATGGGAGATAATGTCTAGATGCTTTTTACAGTGGAAATCAAGTTTATAAATTGTCTGGCTAGGCTGATGAGACAGTGAATTGCGCAGTGAGATGGAACAGGGTAAATAGGCATTTCAACGTCATAGCTTTAGCCGGTGGTAACTTGTGGAATAGACACAGGCTGGATTGCGGTTTTAACCAATCAGCGTCCAGGATTAGACCGACCCATTGTATAACTATTGATAGACGTTGCAGTAGTCTTTTGGTGATTCCAGTCAGTGTCCCACTGTCACTCACGTAGAGAGTTAGCATCATGCACAGTCGATACAACCCCTATACAGACGTGCAGTGGCTGTGCAATCTGTAACTTGACACTAAAGGTTTCTTTTAACTGTTTGTTCAAACAATCTGTATGGACTTTGTCTGTCTCAAGTGCATCGGTGTCAATGCAGGCAATGAGCCCTGAGGTGGTGTGGTATTGTTTTTTTCCCACATTTAGTTGCGTTACAAAGTGGGATTGAAATAGAATTAATGTAGATTTTTTTGTGACATTGAACTACACAAAATACTCCATAATGTGAAAGTGGCAAGAACATTCTAAGAATGTTTACTAATGAATAAAAATGTCATTACTAAAATGTAGTTGTTGCATAAATATTCACCATTTTGTTTAGGCAAGCCTAAATTAGTCCAGGAGTAAAATGTGGCTTAACAAACCACATAATAGGTTACATGGACTCTGTGAAATAATAGATGTTTTACATGATTTTTGAATGACTACCCCTTCCTCTGTTCCCCATAGATACAACAAATAGTCCCTCAGTCATGTATTTCAAGCCAGATTCAACTACAATAGCTACAATAGTTCATTGGCTGTGATTGGAGAAAACTTAGAATGGATCAACAACATTGTATTGACTCCACAATAATGACCAAAAAATGTACAGAGTAAACATATTTCAAAACTTGTACCCTGTATATTCTCTACTTTACGTGCAGATAACAGGCTACAGGTGAGGTTAGATCAACATGAGAAAGCTGAATCGATGTCTGCAAGATCACGTAATGATCACAGGATTCTACTTAACATAACAGAACCGAATATAACAGTATAACCTTACTATAAGACAAAAAAAACATCACATTTTTCTCAACAGCGCGCGCCACTAGGCAAAATGCACAGGAAGGCTATGCTAATGCTACAGTTTAACACCATCTGCACTAAAACTAGCTCACTGTACATCATTCAAAACAACACTGTAGGCTACAACGACAACACTAACTCAAGATCAAAGTGCATATCCCGATGAAACTGATTGAGATCAAATGGCTGATTTACTATGGGTAAAACTCATTCACGATTGAATGCGGGGATGTTTGTGTCTTACAGTAATGTTATACTATGCTATTATATTTGGTTCTGTTCTGTAGAATACTGTGATCATTATGTGAGATCTTGCAGACATTGATTCAGCTTGATCTAACTTTATTAAACGACCACCATTCGCCTGAGTAGCCTGTTCTCTGCGCGTAAAGTAGAGAATACACATGTGCAGAATCTTCGGGAAGCTCTGGATCTTTTAGTCAGCTGACTAAAAGATCCCCAACCTGAAAAAGTTGGATCTGCAGCCATGGCCTAAAAATAATCTGGATGGAGCTAAGCACAGGCAAAATCCTAGAGGAATACCTGCGTCAGTCTGCTTTACAGACTGACGCAGGTATTTACCTTTCAGTCGGTCAATAACCTACAACACAAGGCCAAATCTACATTGAAGTTGCTTACCAAGAAGACAGTGAATGTTTGTGAGGGGCCGAGTTAGTTTTGACTTAAATCTGCTTGAAAAGATCCCCAACACCTTGACAGATAATGGGCAAATATTGCACAATCCAGGTGTGCAAAGCTCTTAAGAGACTTACCCAACATGTTTCTAATATGTATTGACTCATGGGGGAATGCTTATCTAATTAAGATATGTTAGTGTTTTATTTTTCATTAATCTTCACACAAAAAAAGACAGTATTTTGTGTTGATCGCTGACAAATAATTTGAAAACCTCTTGGACGTAACAGGGACCTGCGTGGTTCTGGTACCGGTTCCGACTGACAATTTTGCTTATAAATCGATCTATAGACACCGTAGATCAAAATGGCTTGCTTTGAGCGATAGCCCTGGTTCCCGCAGACAAACTAGTATTTTTTTCTGAGCCTGTGTTGACGTAGAATGTGAAATCTGAAACCACTTGAAGCTGGGATGTCCCTCCTACCATTTCATTTGCTCTTTTAACTGTACATAAACTCCTGGCTGAACCCTACATCACAGCCACTGACATGCCTGCAATCGTTACATCGTAACGCAGCAGGAGATAGTGGTTTCACCACAGTAGCCCATTCAGAGATCGATTTATAGCCATTAATCTAAAATAATTCATTGATTTTAAGCAAACACTTTCTGTTTGTCATAGACGGACAATATTGACATGAGATGAAAGGTGATTTCCCAGCGAGTTCAGGAAGCCAAGCTAGAGTTTTGTGAGACATTCACAGCAATAGGGGGCAAATGTTTTGATCAAGAGAGACCTTTAGAAAATATGCAAATGCTTTCTCTAACGCTAAACATACAAATATGTATTTTACAGTTATAAGGAAGGTGAAATCTTAGTTGGTCATTTTATTATTTGATTATGCTATATTTAGAAAGCATATGTAATTTCAAGCCTTATTCATACAGTTTTTTGTTGAATAGGAAATACATCATAAAATATTAATATTTTCAAATTTGTACTATGTACTTGAGCTTTTGTCCTCAAAAGTGACTACACCTCAGCAATTTATAACTCGTTTTACCAGGAAGGTGATATTTTGACCTTTGAGTATGCAGCATTTATAGTTATGGTTTATGGCCCTCATGATAAATAATGGATGCGTAGATTACATTTTTGATAATATTTAGTTACATTTAAGTGATTAATCCCACTTTGTAACACAATGAAAATTGAAGGAGGATGAATAATTATGATAGGCACTGTACACAATGCAAGGCGGAGCGCCTGGATACAGCCTTCAGCCATGGTATATTGGCTACAAACCCAACATTAATAGAACCGTAAACAAGTATTTTTGCATCATACATGTGGTATATTGTCTTATATACACACAGCTGAATGCTGTTTCAGCCAATCAGCATCCAGGATTCAAACTACCTGGTTTGTAGTACATTTTATAAACCGGGTACCAGTTTATAATAGTAGTAAGGCACTTCAGGGGTTTGTGGTATTTATTTTTATTTAACCAGGTAGGCTAGTTGAGAACATTTCTCATTTACAACTGTGACCTGGCCAAGATAAAGCAAAGCAGTGTGACACAGACAACAACATACCATGGCTAATACCAAGGGCTGTATCCAGGCACTCCGTTTCGAGTCGTGCATAAGAACAGCCGTTAGCCATGGTATATTGGCCAATGTACCACACCCCATCGGGGCTTATTGCTTAAGTGTCCATGTACATTACAAGTGTTTCTTACGCATCAAATTGTCTTTTTCAGGTGGTGTCTAGTAGAAAGCATACTAGACCACTGGTGTTGAAGAACAACAGGCCTGCAGGAAGAGGATCCATTACAGTGAGTCATTTACAGAGATGTTTGTTGTTTATCATGTTATGTTTGTCGTTGTCTGTTTTTTTTAAACTTCATTTTCTTTGTAGATAATTGCTGAAGAAATAAAAGACAACAGAGTGGTGAATTTTGAGGCTGAAGCAAGGAAGCTGGACAACAAGGTATCGATGCAATATTGAAGAATGTGCACCAAGCACGGGTCATCCCATGAGTGACGAATCTGTTGAAGTGATACTTGCTGCTGTGTAAAGTCAACAATTGAGGGAGATAAAGCCGAGTTGCTTGTGTCTGTTGTGACTGTTTATGACTTATGTTTTGACATTTTACTTTCTTTTTTTTAAATTATGGCTGTTTCCAGGATTTCTTTGGGAAGTCTGATCCTTACCTGGAGTTCTACAAGCAGACAGAGACTGGATGGCAGCTGGCTCACAGAACGGAGGTACAGTACAACATAGACATATTTCTACGGAGTACAACACAGACTCTCATACGGCCCATTTCAACTGAGACTTTTTAACTGGTTTTACAACTATACACGACTTCCATCCAGGTATGCAGCACATAGTGTACTCCTGGTCTTCTTTTGCAAATTGTGAATGTTAAAGGAAGTTTTATTGTCTGTGTGAAATGTGACGGCAATAACCATAGACTACGTAATATCCTGTTGCACACTAGAGATGGCACGGTTAATCGAATATCCGGATATCCTAACAGACATTAGGACCTTGTGAGTTCAATTTTGTCAACAAAGAAAAAGAGGCCTATTTTAACAAGCACACAAGGATACGACATTTGAAATGCTTAATTTAATAAAACAACAAACGTAAGAATGTAGTGTTTATGTACACCGCCTTGAGCCACTGCTGCTTTAGATATCATGTGGCTTTGACAGTACGTTGTTTACAGTTGGGCATTGTAAATGTAGCCTACAGTTCTGAGGACGCACAAAGTCGTTTTATTTTCAAGCTAATTGCGTTTTACATGAAAAGGCATTTTACTATCATAGCGTATTTAGCCCTTCAACGTTTTGCTATTTTCCCCACTTCGGGGATTAGCCTGTATGCGCGCCAACGGAGGGTCCACAAGACCTGACACAGATCAATGCAAAATACTCACCAGATATCCTTTTTGAAACAATCAGTTCTTTGATAGTGAACATCGGACTTCTTTCCCCTTTGCTGTTAGCCGAGGCTACCCTTAGCCAAAAACTACCGAGCTAGCACCCTGAAAACAACTGTGCGCTGTCTGCATTTTGCGTAATTCTAATTGGTCAAGAGAGTAGCGTTTTTTTTTTACTTCGTTATTATTCAAATAGTGAAATAATTTCAAATGCCCATCAGTATTGTGCACTGTGTTCACTGACTGACACTGGAAACAGTATAACATTTGCGTGGTTTCCTCCTTTTGTCTAGAAACTCATTACTCTCCTCCTATTCTTTGTCCAGATGCCTCTAATGTGATTGAACCAAATGCTATGTAGCTAATGAGTGTCTGCTCTTGTACTGTGTCCAGACACTGGTGTTGTGTTACAGATTGTGGTTAGTTGTAATGCGATACAGATAACGGTTACCATATTTGTCCCTGTGCCCTGCATAAGGTGGTGAAGAACAACCTGAACCCAACATGGAAACCCTTCAGGATCCCCCTGCAGTCTCTGTGTGGAGGAGACATGGACAAACATATAAAGGTATGCAGACCCACAACCACACCTGTACCAGTACTAACCTAACTTACACATCAGCAACTCTTACCGCACAGACACTGAACTATTCCATATCTTTTGTATTTGATTTGGTGAATGTTTTGGTGTAACACCCTTCCTGGAATTGTGTGTGGTTTGCATGATAATAACACAGGTAAATAACCTTAAGATACGGTCACCTCCACAATTATTGGCACCATTTGATAAAAAGATAAGCAAAAAAGATTGTATAAATAATACAAATATTGAGCTATATTGTATGCAAGAAAAGGGGGGAAATTATTATTTTATACGAATACAATTGCTCAGAGAAGGATTCTGTTTAACAAGTGTTTTTTGTTTTTGCATCAAAAAGATAGGTGTCAATTATTGGCATCTACTTTGTGCTTCCTCCCCTTGCAAGGCTAATGCCACTGAACCTTTTTCTATAATGTTTTGAGATTGAAGAATTTAAAATTGATTAAACTGAAATGTTGTGCCACTGATCTACACACAATAGCCCATAATGTCAAAGTGGATTTTGTTTGTATAATTTTTTTTAAATTAATTTAAAAAAATGTGAAGCTAAAATGTCTTGAGTCATTAAGAATTCAACCCATTTTGTTATTGCAAGCCTAAATAAGTTCAGGAGTAAAAATGTGCTAAGCAAATTGCATAATAATTTGTTGAGTAATAGTTGTTAACATGATTTTTTTAATGACTACCCTATCTCTGTACCCCACACATACAGATAATTGTAAGGTTCCTCAATTGAGTTGTGAATTTCAAGCACAGATTCAACCACAAAGACCAGGGATGTTTTTCAATGCCTCGCTTAGAAGAGCAGGCACCGATTTGGTAGATGTCAACAACAGCAAAAAAGCAGACGCTGAATGAATATCTCTTCGAGCATGGTGAAGTTAATTACACTTTGGATGGTGTATCAATACACCCAGTCACTACAAGATACAGGCGTCCTTCCTAACTCGGTTGCCAGAGAGGAAGGAAACTGCTCAGGTATTTCACCATGATGCAATGGCGACAATGGCGATTTAAAACAGTTTAATGGTTGTGATATGAGGAAACTGAGGATGGATCAACATTTTAGTTACTCCACAATACTAACCTAAATGACAGAGAGAAAAGGAAGCCTGTACAGAATAAAAATATTCCCATATATGCATCCTGTTTGCGACAAGGCACATAAGAAATACTGGGAGAAAAATGGCCGTAAAGAAATGAACACTTTCTATTCTAGACAAAAAGTTATGTTAGGGGCAAATCCAACACATCACTGAGTACTACTCTTCACATTTTCAAGCATGGTGGTGGCTGCATTATGTTATGAGTATACTTATCATCGGCAAAGACTAGCTATGGCAGGGGTGTCAAACTCATTCCAAAGAGGTCCTAGTGTCTGCTGTTTTTTGGGTTTTCCTTTCAAGTAAGACCTAGACAACCAGGTGAAGGGAGTTCCTTACTAATTAGTGATCTTAATTCATCAGTTACAAGGGAAGTACAAGGGAGGAGCGAAGACCTGCAGACACTCGGCCCTCCGTGGAATGACTAAGATGTTTTTTGGGGGGGATAAGAAAAGGAATACAGCTAAACACAGGCAGTTTTGACTTACATTTGCTTGAAAATGTATGGCAAGACTTGGTAATGGCTGTCTAGCAATGGTCAACATTCAACTTGACAGAGCTTGAATAATGGGCAGATATTGTACAATCCATGTGTGCAAAGCTCTTAGACTTACCAAAAAAAGACTCAGCTGTGATCGCCACCAAAGGTTCTTCTACAAAGTATTGACTGAGGGCTGTGAATACTTATGTAAATGAGGTATTTCTGTATTTCATTTTCAGTAAATTTGCTAAAACTTCTCACTTATGTTCTCACTTTTATTATGCGTTATTGTATGTAGAAAAAAAATCTAATCCATTTTGAATCCAGGATGTAACATAATGTAGAATAAGTCAAGGGGTATGAATACTTTCTGAAGGCAATGTATGAAGGGCAAAAATCATTAGTTTCTTCATTTTTGAGTTCTTTGCCTTTCCTCATTGTGATGGTTGACTTTTTTTTTTTTTTTTTTTTTTTACATGTGTGTTACCTCATTTTTATACCCCAGTTGAAACAGGAAGCCATGGTTGGCCACAAAGGTCCTTAAACTGAGATTAACGTGAAAAAAGTAGAATGTTAATGCAGATTTTATTTTGTTTGATTTTATAAGAATCTTTATGGGTGCCAATCATTTTGACACCTTTTTTTTTTAGATTTTTTGTATTAGTTTAACAATCTCTTTCTCTGAGCAATTGTATTAGTGTAAAATAATATAATTTCCCCAATTTTGGAGGCCATACAATATAGCTTAGTATTTGTATTATTTATTGTATAGTCTTTTTTTGTTGCTTATCTTTATCAAGGGTGCCAATAATGTTGGAGGTGACTGTACTTGTTAACGGTTTTAAACAGAGCGGGGGGGAAATAACTGCATTAACTCTCACATTTTATAATAGATTTTAAATGGTTCTTTCTCTACTATTAGCTAAGTGGACTACTACTGTACATAATCTGTACAGCATTAGAGGGCATTGATTGATGTTGACAATTGGTGATTTTTCAGCTGTAAATACCCCTAATGCAGTCTTTTAAGGAACAACTGATACCCACACTGGAGGACATGTGAGTTACCCTCGGACCTGGGTTCAAATGTTTTGGGGTTTGATTGAGCCTGCCTGTGCCTACACTTTAAGGACTCTTTCATTGGTGTCAATGTCACAGACAAGCTCAATCGAGCAGGAAACAAATCTTATTTAAACTCAGGTCATCTACCGTCATCAGCACGGTGTGTGTGTCCAACTCCAACCTCATGTGCCTTCAGTAGAAGGGTGAAGTGACTAGTCAGTAGTGGAAGACTGGAATGGGTGGGGAACACTTACCCTGTAGTAGGCTGTGTCCATACTGTACTGATAGCCACGGATCCAGCCCTTCCATAGACATCCATATTGTCTTTGTTGGACAAATGGCGGAAATTGATGAAGCCTCCTCTGTCATCATGGCATCATCTTTTTGTTGTGCATTAGTGTTAGTTAACTTAGTGTGTGTTACCTTTGCTCTGAGTTTGGTTTGCCGTCTTGGTTTGGTGTTTTCCATTGCATGATCTTCTTGTTCACCCGCTGTCTGATTCTTACTGAGTGTGATGTGAATGATGTTTGTTTGGGGTTTGAAACCGTTTGTATGTTCATGTTACACACACCTTTTTGAGGAGTATATTTGTGGCTTGTTGCTAACCTGTTAACTCAGACTCTATGCTCGTCCTAAGGTGGAGTGCTACGACTATGACAATGATGGATCTCATGACCTCATTGGAATCTTTGAGACCACCATGACACGTCTGCAAGAGGCATCGCGCTCCTCACCGGTGAGATGGAGTCCAAGGGTTACGCTGCGTGTGTCTGCCTGTGTGGTTTTTCTCATCGTTGCTCCTCTGTCCCTCCCCAGGCTGAGTTTGAGTGTATCAACAGTAAAAAGCAACAGAAGAAGAAGGGATACAAAAACTCTGGTGTGGTGAGTGTGAAGCTGTGTCAGGTGGTGAAGGAGTATACCTTCCTGGACTACATCATGGGAGGTTGCCAGATCAACTTCACTGTGAGTAAAGATTTCTCTCTAAATGACCTCCAGCACAGAAATGTCCCTTTCATGCTGAGGTTTTCTGTATTGTACGTCACACTTGTTTGTTTTTATTATTCATTGTCTTTCAATTTGTGTCCTATGCCTGCCAGCAAAAATGTCTTGAATAAAGTTAATTGAATTGAACTGCCACCACAATAAGCTCGGTCTCCCTCTCCATCTGTAGGTGGGTATTGACTTCACAGGGTCAAACGGTGACCCCAAGTCTCCCCAGTCTCTCCACTACATCAGTCCACAAGGGGTCAATGAATACCTGTCTGCCATCTGGTCCGTTGGCATGGTGATCCAAGACTACGACAGGTAATCTGACCTGTACTACTCCCCATATGCTACATTATATATGGTGCGGTGACTGGGAAACTCAAACCCATAATATGCTGAATAATTTTTTTTCCCCATGTAAATGCAATGGTGCTGTATGTTTTTACTTGAACTGCCTGCCCCTGGAACTGTTGGATGCAAAAATACCATTCTTACCATTTATCTGGCTTTGCATTCTGTTAACCTTAGGCAATAGTTGTATGTGTGAATATTAATGATTAGGAGTAGTGTCTGTGGATTGTCATGATTAAAGATGGAATGTGCTGATGCAGGTTAGCAAGTTAACTCTTTAGTTAGACTGAGGTGGTTTCCATAGACAAGGTGTGAGGATATGATCCTGCCTCTTAGTTTCCATTGTGGTTGTATCATTGTTTTGAATGATAGGGAAGTATCTGACTGAAATGTTCCCTGCAGTGACAAAATGTTCCCTGCCTTTGGCTTTGGAGCACAGATCCCACCTACCTGGCAGGTAAATATGGATTTTCATATGGTGAACATCATCATCTCTTGTGGACAGATGCATGTAACAGGATGATGCAAGGAAACCCTATCACAATGCTAATAAAATTAGCACAAACTAATAGCGAAATCACATTTTGCCGCCACTGTTAGCTGAACGCTAATGAGCGAAAACGAACAAACTAATTGCAAAGACATGCAAATCCATAAACTTAAACAAGCATAGCTAGTTGCTACCGAATGTCATTTTTGGTGGGTGTGGACATTTTATGAGCGAAATTGTGCAAAAGAACAAAGTTGTGATGCATGCTTTTCTGAAGGAAGAGTAGCATGTGTACGCAGAGAAGAACGAAGGACTAAAAAACACTATTAGGAAGCACAGGGAAAAAATGGCATCCAGAGCTCTGACTTCTGGCAGATATCGTAATAATGGCTATCTGATGGCAAACATTTAGTTGTGAATTGCATGCAAGGTTAACTTCATCACCTCGTGCACCGCATAACAGGGACTCACCGGTAGATGTAGAACGCTATCGACTCAACAGCTCCCACTTTCTCCCGTTGTGATATTTACAAACACCTGACTGGCTCAGCTGTTCTAGGGAACTATGGTAAGCTTCATAATGTAATCAGTGAAATGAAGAACGCAATCTGCTTTATCTCCTAACGTATTGCACAAGTTGACAGCAGGTATTAATTGTAAAAAGTAGCTACAAATATTCAAATTTGGTGAAACACTTCAAAGAAATAGGTTTGACGGTATTGAAAAACCATCCCGTGGCTTTTTCCAAATACCCCGGTATATGGCATATACGGAATACCGCCCAACCCTACCATGTAACTAAGAAATTTGCTGGAAAGAAAAGTATTTTTTGTTGAATAGTCATGACTGGTTTGAGATATCCGTCGTAAAATGACAGTGGAGAAGGATATCATTGCTACTTAACGCAGATCCAAGTTCAGTTTTGAGATCCAATGGTGTCATTAGTGTAGGGTTAGCTGGACATTTCTGATTGGTCTTGGAACTGTGACAACTGTCAGCCTCTCCCCGCTTGACTAAGTTGGATATTTAGTGATTTTGCCAACACAGCCAGATATGTTCACAATCTTTAACCCTTAACTTTGTTTAAACAATTGTATTTGTTGATTTAAATCAGACTTTATTAATGCAATGAGTAATCCAGGAATGTCACAAGTTAATTCACACAAGAAAAATAGCAACTCTACAGGGCACAATGACTAAAATGAAAGGCTAAATTAATTCCGGACACAAAGGATCCGCGGAGCTCTACCTTCTCACCAATCTATTAGGCAAGGTTTTAGTTCTGGGATTGTGAACATCGCGTTCCCACATTAAATGATGTTCAGTTTATAAAGGCTTCATAAAGCCATAATGCCTTTATAAGCACTACATGTGTTAGAAAGCATCTGTCATGTGGCGTAATCACCAATGTCGAATGTGACATAACCCACTGTCAAATATGATATAAGCACATGCTTTATAAAGGGTTGCTTGTTGTGCTAAAGGGTGGCATACGCTCTGAAGTGATGTGCTGTCACATTACACCTAATCTCATTCCCAGACACTTCTACCCAAATGCCCGGAAGGTCTGGTGGACCAATGCATCAAACTTGGCCTTTACTAGTTAGGGTTAGGTTTAAACACTTCATTTAAAGTCAGACCCATTTGGTAATTTTATAACACATACATATATTTCTTGTATCATGACCTTTGTGTTTTTTTACATTGGATAAAAGTAGAAACTCAGAGCTAGAAAATGGTATGTCACACACTACAGTTGATGAACAATGGGAAAGTAATTCTGCTTTGAAAGTTGAAAAACTTGTAACCCCACTTTTGAGAGAATTGCCCTTGAACGTTTTGGTACACCTACTAGAGAGCTTTTCTCTACACCCATTCAGCATTGTTCACACCCTCTTAAGCTTTAGCTCCACCCATCTCTTTAAGGATTCACATGTGAGGCCATGTGCTAAACAGAGTGAGTACGGTACTAAACAACCAAAGATTTCAAGACTAAAGGCTGCCTTATACTACGTCTAGCGTCATGTCTGTAGACAGTTGTCGCAGTGACATCATGAACATTCTGTTGTCGTTATGAAAAAGTATAAACACAAAAACGACAGGCTGCATGACATCAGCAGCCTGGTAGTCCAAAATAGCGTAGTGTATTTTAACAACCAACCCATCTGTTTAAAAATGTATTTAGTATATGTCAATCTAGCAACTAAAAGCAACTTTCTAAAAAATGTTTTGGTTCGTTTCTTGCTTGTTAACGTTAAGTTCGCTGGCTAGCCAATTCAAATAATGACCATATCATACCTGACAATGTCTTAACTTTAGATAATACTTAATAATGAATACAAATTAAGTATTTTTTGTTGAATAGTCATGACTAAAATGAAAGGCTAAATTAATCTACTTTGTGCATGATACAAGTAATTTTTCCAACGATTGTTTACAGACAGATTATTTCACTTATAATTCACTGTATCACAATTCCAGTGGGTCAGACGTTTACATCCTTGGGAGCAATTTCCAAACGCCTGAAGGTACCACGTACATCTGTACAAACAATAGTACGCAAGTATAAACACCATGGGACCCCTCAGCCGTCATACCGCTCAGGAAGGAGCATCTTCACAAGATCCTTTGCTGTTGTTTGCTCCTTCCTGAGCGGTATGACGGCTGAGGGGTCCCATGGTGTTTATACTTGTGATACAGTGGTGTTTATACTTGTGATATTGTGATACAGTGAATTCTGTGAGTGAGTGAATTCTGTGAGTGAGTTCTGTCTCCTAGAGATGAACGTACTTTGGTGTGAAAAGAGCAAATCAATCCCAGAACAACAGCAAAGGATCTTGTGAAGATGCTGGAGGAAACGGGTACAAAAGTATCTATATCCACAGTAAAACGAGTCCTATATCGACATAACCTGAAAGGCCGCTCAGCAAGGAACAAGCCACTGCTCCAAAACCGCTGTTAAAAAGCCAGACTACAGTTTGCAACTGTACATGGGGACAAAGATCGTACTTTTTGGAGAAATGTCCTCTTGTCTGATGGAGAAGAAAATAGAACTGTTTGGCCATAATGACCATCGTTATGTTTGGAGGGAAAAGGGGAAAGCTTGCAAGCCGAAGATCACCATCCCAACCGTGAAGGACGGGGGTGGCAGCGTCATGTTGTGGGGGTGCTTTGCTGCAGGAGGGACTGGTGCACTTCACAAAATAGATGGCATCATGAGGCAGGAAAATGATGTGGATATATGGGAGCAACATATCAAGACATCAGTCAGGAAGTTAAGGCTTGGTCGCAAATGGGTCTTCCAAATGGACAATGACCCCAAGCATACTTCCAAGTTGTGGCAAAATGGCTTAAGGACAACAGTGAAGGTATTGGAGTGGCCATCACAAAGCCCTGACCTCAATCCTATCCACTAGAAAATATGTGAGCAGAACTGAAAAAGTGTTTGTGAGCAAGGAGGCCTACAAACCTGCCTCAGTAAACCCAGCTCTGTCAGGAGGAATGGGCCAAAATTCACCCAACTTATTATTGGAAGCTTGTGGTAAGCTAGCCAAAAAGTTTGCCCCCAGTTAAACAATTTAATGGCAATGCTACCAAATACTAATTGAGTGTATGTAAACTTCTGACCCACTGGGAATGTGATGAAAGCAATAAAAGCTGAAATAATAAATCACTCTCTACTATTATTCTGACATTTCACATTCTTAAAATAAAGTGGTGATCCTAACTGACCTAAGACAGGGAATTTTTACTAGGATTAAATGTCAGGAATTGGGGAAAGCTGAGTTTAAATGTATTTTTCCTAGGTGTATGTAAACTTCCGACTTCAACTGTATATATAAGGACTTTTTTAAGCGGTGCTTATGCCATCTCTTGTAAAGCATAGGTTTGTCATATTTGACAGTGGGTTGTGTCACAGTTATGCCAAAACCTTTATAAAGCATGACATACAGTTATAGATTTAACACATTTATGTAGCGGTTATGAAGGCTTTATGGAGCCTTTATAAGCTGAACGTCATTTCAATCGGGACCCATTTGGGTCTACAAGTATTATTTCTAGCATAAATTCTCATAAAAATGTTCTGGATGTATTGTGTTTTTCAGGTTTCTCATGAGTTCCCTCTCAATTTCAACCCTGCAAATCCATTCTGTGCAGGTATGTGTGCAGACAGTTTTTGAAGGAAACAGTTATAATATGGTAACATAGGGTTTTGGAGTTTTTCAGTTTGTGTGTGCGTCTACAGGTATCGAGGGTGTAGTGGAGGCCTACAGAGTGTGTCTTCCCCAGGTGAAGCTCTACGGTCCCACTAACTTCTCTCCCATCATCAACCATGTAGCCCGCTTCGCTATGCAGGCTACCCAGCAGAAAACTGCCTCTGTGAGTAGCTATAGTATGCTACATATTGTACTGCCTCTGTCTGTACTGTAAGGTTTTCCAGCACACAGATTTGACCTACTACAGTAGCTATGTTGGTCTACTGTACTTCAAACAACATGTATGCATGTTGCTTAGGATTCCAACCTCAAATAGCCTAATTCATACTCCTCATCCTCTTCTCCTCCTCCAAGCAATACTTTGTCCTCCTGATCATAACGGACGGCGTGATCACGGATCTGGACCAGACACGCTCCGCCATCGTTAACGCCTCCCGTCTGCCCATGTCCATTATCATCATCGGTGTGGGAGGGGCCGACTTCACTGCCATGGAGTTCCTGGACGGTGACGACGGGCGGCTCAGAGCGCCAACGGGAGAGACTGCTGCACGGGACATCGTCCAGTTCGTCCCCTTCAGACAGTTCCAGAACGTGAGTAGATCGTCATGCTGCTTAAAGCTGCTCTGCTCTCTGGAAAGGCTTGGATGATGGTATCCATATGTTTCTACAACGTTGTTTATAGGATGACTGAGGTGTTGATACCATAGAAAATTGTCCACAATTATGGCATCATTGACTTGAGTGGGAATCCTGTTCTGCTCATTCTAGGTCTGTGGGTGTAGTCTGTCTCCTGTGCACAGGAGACAAACTGCCTGCTTTAACTAAGGCCACCCAGCATAGGTTTAACCACCTAAAATTATCAAAAACATCTCCTTTGCAATCATCATGGATCCTCAATTGCTGAAATCTGCGTCACTTCAACGATCCCCCCCAACCCTTAGAGCCTCTCCCACCCAGCATTGTTACTGTACCTTCTCATCTTGTTTCAGGCACCCAGGGAAGCTCTTGCTCAAAGCGTACTGGCAGAGTTGCCTGGACAAGTGGTGTCCTACTTCAGTATACACAAACTGAAGCCTCCCCATGACCCTGAGTCCCAGCCCTCAGCCCCGTCAGCCTCAGCCCTATGAGTCCCAGCCTCAGCCCAGTACTTCGTAGAAATGTAGGGATACATCCCCCAAATGCTTCAGCTACTTCCCATTGGCTTCTTCAACCCAACCCCTGCCTGTGTGCTTGCCTGTATTGTCAGCCTGGTATTTAATCATTGTCAAAATGCCTGCCCTATATGATCAGTTGTCACAAATAGATACTCATTTTCTCAAACGTTTTTTTTTCCCTCTCTGCATTTTCCTTTACTTTCTCCATTACCCCCTCTTTTCTTTCCATCTCCAGTCTCCTAAAGAAGCTCTGGCCCAGTCTGTGTTGGCTGAAGTCCCTGGTCAGGTGGTCACCTACTTCAACATGAACAAGCTGAGTCCTCCCAACACTGACACGCCCCCTGCCCCCGTCCCTACACCGCCAGCTACCGCAGACATGCCCACCCTCACCTCCTAGTGCCCAGGAGAGGAACCAACCCCAGTACCCAGCACCAACCCCTCCCCACCTGACCGAAGACAAAGTACACTGTCGGGATGAGTAGACAGTCGCTCATCTCAGTAGCTACCATAAGCACACTCTGCTATTTATCATTGTGCCAAAGGGATCATGACAGGTATACAAAGCTCTAGCCATTACTAACTAGCATGTGTCAGGTTGAATTGAGCAGGATGGAAGTTTTGTTGGAGGAAATTCTACAAAACACTGCATGTGTACTTACAGCAACCAACAACACATTGGTTCAGTCTGGCTTGTTCCCAATCTCCGTCAGCAGGCCAGTCCCAGAAGCATGTGTACATATACCCATATGCACAGTGTCTAGTGAAAGTCTACACATCCCTTGCACAGATGTCACATTTTGCTGCCTTACAATTTAATCTCTTTTTAGATTTAGTTTTATTTCTTCCTACGATATGTATTGCGATTTGATGTTGCAAACATATTGCTCACTATATGTCTGCTGAACGCATGATACATCTTTTGTTTGTTAATCAGTCATGGAAAGGAAAGTTAGCTTTACAATTTAAAAAGATGGAGAACAAGCTATATAGGATGAAAAATACAGGCGTTTTGGCGCAGGTACAGCCGACTAGCCAAACAATTGTAATAATTTTTTTTACAAATCAATACTTGTCAAAGTATCGATATAATATCGTCCAAAATAATATTACGACATGTAACTATCAATTACTGCCCCATCACTACTTTAATTGCTGCCAAAGGTGCTTCCACCAAGTATTAACTCTGGGGTGTAAAAGATGTAAATTTTTTGCAATTCATTTTGACAATTTTCTTTACTTCATTCAATTTGAAAATGTGGAGCAGGCTGTTTAGATCAGTATGAAAAAACATCTAATGAAATCCCTTTTTAAAGATGTAAAATGTGACAGCTGTGGAAGGGGCGTGTAGACTCACTAGGCAATGTATATATCCTTTTTAAGTAGCCTAATGCTTCTTAGTTGCTCTTATTTTATACTGTTTTGCCATTTTTAGTAGACCCTTAAGCATAATTGCTCCTGTAAGTTGCTCTGGATAAGTGCCTTGCTCAACGACATATTTTTCACCTAGTCAGCTCGGGATTCGAACCAGTAACCTTAGTTACTGGCCCAACGCTCTTAACCGCTAGGCTACCTGCCACCCTATTTCACTATAAACCTTGCTTCATCAGAGTTTTTTTATAGTTTGGTACATTTGTATATTTTTACTAAGTTTAATGCTTAGTATAGATTAGTTATGAAGCTGTGAGTAGCATTATATCTTCAGTAATTATCCAGTCCTCAAATTAATTTTGAGGTAAATTTTGTTTATTCAAACAGGCTAAATTCATGCTTCTTTTTAAGTGATGGTTTTTAAACTGACGGCTTAGCAAATTGGATATTGTGTTGTGAATGCAGCTTTTGAGTGAATGACATTCATAGTGTATTAATCGTTCCACTCCAGAATAAGGATGATTTCTGGATGTTTGTTTATTGAGTCGCTATAGAGCGCTCGCTTTTCTTTCTCTTGTGCCAATTATGCTTGCAGAGCCACTTTATGGACTAGCTTGCAGAGTTCCTATTCCATTAGAGCATAAATAATTGAATTCAATTATGACCATATTCATTATGTAAATGTCAGCTTTAGCTCAGAGTATACATTTTGTGTTAATATAGGTAATATTGATAAACAATTTACTTTATTTAACCTTTCCTTCCCCACTGACAATTGATCAGGTTTAAACTGGATTAGTTATTTTGTCATTCATAATTGTTTATGGGTTCCTAAAAATTGAAGGCCTTATATTATAAATACTACTACAGTATAGTAAGTAACACAATCAAATGGTTCTTTCTGCTCTTCCATGTTATGTCAATGCCCTATATTATATACTGGGTGGTTCGAGCCCTGATTAGCTTAAAGCAGTGGTATATCAGACGGAATACCATGGGTATGACAAAAAAAGTACTTTTACTGATCTAACTAGTTTCGTAACCAGTTGCATCGTGTATAAGAGCAGCCTGTAGCCATATACCACACCCACTCTGGCCTTACTGCTTAAGTATACTCATGTGTGCCTTGTGCCATTAAAGCTGTTTTCCCCCCCAAAGGAATTGAGCATATTTCTGATTATATGATGATCATGATTATATGATGATCACAAGTAAACGTTGTTTATCTACCACAATGTGTGTCTCATCCTTCTTAGGGGAAGAAAAATGTTACATTGATTCCATAAAATTCAAAGGCTGCGTTTACACAGGCAGCTCAATTCTTAATTTCATTAATTGGTCTTTTGACCAATCAGATCAAAAAAATATCTGATGTGATTGGGAAAAATATCATAATTGGGCTCGTTAACTGAAATGAAAAAGATGGCAAGACACTGCAGTTGTAGTAAACATTTTAATAGTTTTATGAAAAGTACTATTTACAGTGTACAAAGTTTAACATGCTGGTATTCTCCATCATATTGGCTAACAGCTCCGAGATCAGAACTCACTCACTCACTAATCAAAGCATAATAAATTGTCAACAACGCACGCAAAATTTGGTTCTGGGTTCAATCAACAAACAAAAATACTTCTAACATGTTGCTAAACGTTTTGCTATGGTGTGCACTAATGAATACACTCCAGCACAGTAGAGGAATATAAACGAAGATGGCGGATCCAAGTAAAGGATCAGATGTCTCACCCTCTACTTTTTTTCTTCTTTTTTTTTACTTCCCCTGCTGCTCCTTCGCTTGTGCAGCCTGGAAAGAAAGAAGAAAACATGAACCTCATAGATATTTCTACTGTAGGTAGCCTTTATCCTTATAAATCAAATACTGTATGAGATTTAAGGGTTGATCACCTAAGCCAGATAGCATCTACAGTGCCGTGAAAAAGTATTTGTTCCCTTTCTGATTTCTTTTTTTTATACTGGATGTTATCAGATCTTCAACCAAAACCTAATATTAAAGGGAATCGGAGTTTACAAATAAGAAAATGGATACCTATTTCCTAACAAAGTTAGGCATCACCCAATTCCCCTGTGTGAAAAAGTAATTGCCCCCTTGCGCTCAATATCTGGTTGTGCCACCTTTATCTGCTATCACTGCAACCAAACGCTTCCTGTAGTTGTTGATCAGTTTCTCACATCGCTGTGGAGGAATTTTGGCCCAATCTTGCATGCAGAACTGCTTTAACTCAGCGACATGTGGTTTTTCAAGCATGAACCGCTTGTTTCAAGTCCTGTCACAACATCTCAATTGGGATTAGGTCTGGACTTTGACTAGGCCATTCCAAAACTTCAAATTTGTTGGTTTTTAGCCATTTTCATGTAGACTTGATTGTGTGTTTTGGATCATTGTCTTGCTGCATGACCCAGCTGCGCTTCAGCTCACAGACGGATTGGTCCCATTATGCCTGGCGAAAACCAAACACTGCATTCCACAGTAAGAACCTTTTATACCAACGGTCAGGCATGGTGGTATTGTGTGATAGTTTGGGGATGCTTCGTTGCCTCAGGACCTGGACGACTTGCCTAATAGAAGGAACCATGAATTCTGCTCTGTATCAGATAATTCTACAGGAGAATGTCAGGCCATCAGTATGAGCTGAAAATAATCAAGTCTCATGAAAATAGTTAAAAAGCAACAAATTTGAAGTTTTGGAATGGCCTAGTCGAAGTCCAGACCTAATCCAAATTTAGATGTTGTGGCAGGACATTATGCTTGAAAACCCACATGTCGCTGAATTAAAGCAATTCTACATGGAAGAGTGTGTCAGAATTCCTCCACAACAACGTGAGAGACTGATCAACAACTGTTATTTGTTCACTCAGGTTTCCTTTATCTAATATTAGGTTTTAGTTGAAGGTCTGATAACATTCAATATCAAAAATATGCAAAAGAAAATTAGAAAGGGGCTAATACTTTTTCACCGAACTGTATCCCGGTAACAGTGCTCAACTCAATATTGAACACAGTCTGGTTGACAACATGGACATGCTGCAATGTCAAGAGCTATATCTTGTCAGTGGGTGCTTTGCCATGTGTAATGTGGGTGCTCTGTCGTAGTGCGTAATAATAATGTAAAGGGAGCTGTAGCTGAACTGTACCTTGAGTTTCTCCAAGAAGCCTCCTTTGCCAAAGCCTCCGAAGATGCGTGCCATTTTAGGAGTGGGGGGTTTGGGTCCGAACAGCGCCATTCCTTTCGTCTTGTCAACCTCACCCTTAGCACCAGCTGGACCCTTCGCCTTCATCAGTTTCCTTTCAGAGCAGACTCGCAACAGTCAATAATCTCAGTGACACACAACGATCACAATCTTGCAGAGCGGTTGATTAAAAACACACACAACTTGATTTAATTCTGGCAAGTCTAACTTTGCTCATTCTTAGTATAGGTCTCATACATTAGCTAGCTCACACAAAGAGCATACCTTCCTTTCTTGGCCAGCACTCTCTGGGAATTTGGGTAGTGGACCAAGATGTCAACCAGGTCTTTCTTATCCAGGACAAAAAGGTTGACGAAGCCATGAGCTTTTACGTTAGCTGTCCTTCTGTTCCCGCCATCTTTGGCAGACTGTAGCAGACTGAGGAAGAGCACCGATTCAGAACGCTGAAGATCCTCGACCAACACTCACACTTAGAAATTCATCTGTAATAGTAACCCACTGGGCACAGACAACAGTTCAACATCTGCTTTTGATTTATATTTGTTTGTATTGTCAACTAATGTGAATTTGCCGAATAAGAAAAAATGTCATTGGATTTAGGATAAGTTGTGTGGGAAAAAATGAATTAACTTACATTGACTTCTTTAAAATATAATCAGTTTTCCACGTTGATTCAAGGTCAATCACATAGATTCTTTGGTTTGAAATGACGTGGAAACAACTTTGATTCAACCAGTCTTTGCCTAGTGAGAAGCTCTTCTACTGGAGGTTAATATTATTACATTGGAATATTGTAGTGCAATGATATAATGATAATACCTGATTTCTCCAAACACACAGCCGGCCTTTAGCGTCACAAACACAATGGAGTTATCTGGTCCACCAACCACCTGCACCTCTCCACCCTTTATGATGTACATCTCTTTACCAATGTCACCCTATAGAAGACAACGATCAAACAGAACACAGATTGGAAAATGTAAACTCTGCAAAAAAAATAAAAATTCCTCTCACTGTCAACTGCATTTATTTTCAGCAAACTTGTGTAAATATTTGTATGAACATAACACGATTCACAACTGAGACATAAGCTGAACAAGTTCCACAGAAATTGAATAATGTGTCCCTGAACATAAGTGGGGGTCAAAATCCAAAGTAACAGTCAGTATTTGGTGTGGCCACCAGCTGCATTAAGTACTGCAGTGCATCTCCTCATGGACTGCATCTTATTTGCCAGTTCTTGCTGTGAGATGTTACCCCACTCTTCCACCAAGGCACCTGCAAGTATAGACTAAGACGGACCCTCCAAGTCCAAATCGATCCCGCTCCAGAGTACAGGCCTCGGTGTAACGCTCATACCTTCAACGATAAACGCAAATCCGACCATCACCACTGGTGAGACAAAACCGTAACTCGTCAGTGAAGAGCACTTTTTGCCAGTCCTGTCTGGTCCAGCGACGGTGGGTTTGTGCCCATAGGCGACATTGTTGCCGGTGATGTCTGGTGAGGACCTGCCTTACAACAGGCCTACAAGCTCTCAGTCCCGCCTCTCTCAGCCTATTACGGACAGTCTGAGCACTGATGGAGTGATTGTGCGTTCCTTGTGTAACTCGGGTTGTTCTTGCCACCCTGTCCCGCAGGTGTGATGTCCGGATGTACCGACCCTGTGCAGGTGTTGTTACACGTGGTCTGCCACTGCGAGGACGATCAGCTGTCTGTCCTGTCTCGCTGTCTTAGGTGTCTCAGTACGGACATTGCAATTTATTGCCCTGGCCACATCTGCAGTCCTCATGCCTCCTTGCAGCATGCCTAAGGCACGTTCACACAGATGAGCAGGGACCCTGGGCATCTTTCTTTTAGTGTTTTTCAGAGTCAGTAGAAAGGCCTCTAATGTTCTTAGTTTTCATAACTGTGACATTAATTGCCTACCATCTGAAAGCTGTTATTGTCTTAACAACCGTTCCACAGGTGCATGTTCATTAATTGTTTATGGTTCATTGAACAAGCATGGGAAACAGTGTTAAAACTCTTTACAATGAAGATCTGTGAAGTTATTTGGATTTTTATGAATTATTTGTGAAAGACAGGGTCCTGAAAAAGGGATGTTTCTTTTTTTGCTGAGTTTAGTTTAAAACCACACGGTGACGTTGTGGATGCTCTGAAATTACATATTGACTTTTATCCTCATTGCAAGGAAGAAGCCCCTCCCTCATGGAAGGAAGCCATCATAACTGTCATACCAAAAGAGGGTAAAGACAAAGAACATATCAGTAATTATAGGCCAATCTCGATTTTGAATTATGACTATAAGCTATACACCTCGGTTATTACCAAGAGACTTGAAACCTTTGTCGGATCAAATTGAGTTGGACCAAACTGGGTTTATTAGAGGCCGTCAAACCCAAGACAACTACATATCATAAATCAGATTAAGGAAAAGCACTATTGGTCCATTTAGATGCAGAAAAGGCATTTAACATAAATTTTACTCATGTCTAGTTTTAGAGAGATTTGGCTTTAAAAAGGACGCAATCCAATATTTAAAAAAAAAAAACATTTGTCATTAAAGTGAATGGCCATCTGACAAAATAACTTTATAGCGTGGCACATGTAAGGGATGTTGCACCTCACCTGAGTTATTGCCTTGTACATTGAGCAGAGCGATAAAGCAAAATTATGGTTTACAAGGTATTAGCATCAGAGGAAAAGATCATAAAATTGACTGACCCTAACACTTGCTTCCCAAAACTAATGAACATTCTGGAAGAATATGCCATCAGAACAGCCTCAATTCGTAAGGGCATGGACACGGTGTCGAAAGCGTTCCACAGGGATGCTGGCCCATATTGACTCCAAGTCACAAGGTCTGAGTCTAAAATCGAGTCCCAAGTAGAATGGGTCTAGACTCAAGTCAAGTCCAAGTCATGCATTCTAAGAGCAAGCCTCAACAAAAAAAATCGATACATGCAACGACTTTTTGTCAATTTATTGAGTCTACCAAACAACCCTTTTCATTACTTTGTCTATAACACATTTTAATGGTGTAAATTGTAAAATAGGGACCCCAGGACCATACATTTACCCAATTGGCAATAACAACCAATAAACTGGTTCTGCAATGTAAAAGGCCATTTCTACATCCATTGTTACATTGGTATATTAGTCTTAATCAGATTAAATGATTATTATCAGGGCTTGACTTGGGCTGAAATAGGTGCAGGTACTGTTTATATTTAGGTTCAGGAGCTCTACAATAATTTTGAGCTAATATTCTATAAGAGGAACAGGAGCTCAAGCACTAGAACATTTGAGGTGGCCGTACTCAGCTCTGATGAGGGACTGCCCAAGTCAAGCACTGATTATTCATGATATTCCAACACCATGCATATATGAAACAATCATTTTATCTTATTCAACGACTCCAACGTGTGGAGTGCAGGCCACGTAGCCTATTACACCCTCTTATTACGCACAACCAGAATGACAGAGGACACAGAACTCTGACATAACCCGGGAAATATGAACAAAGAAAACCAAACATTGAATTTAATAGAACTTCTACCTCGTGAGTCTTGTGAACATTCATGTGCAGAATAAACATTGTGCCCACTGAGGGTAAGAAATGGTTGGCTATATAAAAATGTATCGTAGGCCTATCAAACAGAAATGTCTGTGTTGCAATAAACTGTACGGGGATGGAATGATGAAACGCCAGCAGTTATTGTAGTATGAGATGGAATATAGATTTACCACATGGGGTCGGCCTATGCATTTAAATGTGTGAAAGTGAGAGCAAGCATTTCAACAAGAGAAAAAAAAGCACTCCACTGGCGGTAGTTTGGAGAGCGCAAGTTAAGAGCCGCGCCTATGGTACGTCTTCACCACAGTAATACACTATATATACAAAAGTATGTGGACACCCATTCAAATTAGTGGATTGAGCTTTTTCAGCCACACCGTTGCATAAAATCGAGCACAAAGCCATGCAGTCTCCATAGACAAACATTGGCAGTAGAATAGCCTTACTGAAGAGCTCAGTGACTTTCAATGTGGCACAGTCATAGGATGCCACCTTTCCAACAAGTCAGTTTGTCAAATTTCTGCCGTGCTAGAGCTGCCCCGGGCAACTGTAAGTGCTGTTATTGTGAAGTGGAAAGTCTAGGAGCAACAATGGCTCAGCCTTAAAGTGGTAGGCCACACAAGCTCATAGAACGGGACTGCAGAGTATTGAAGCGCATAGCGAGTAAAAATCGTCTTTCCTCGGTTGCAACATTCACTACCCAGTTCTAAACTGCCTCTGGAAGCAACGTCAGCACATGAACTGTTTGTCAGGAGCGTCATGAAATGGGTTTCCATGGCCGAGCAGCCGCACACAAGCCTAAGGTCAGCATGCGCAATGCCAAGCATAGGCTGGAGTGGTGTAAAGCTTGCCACCATTGGACTCTGGAGCAGTGGAAACGTGATCTCTGGAGTGATGAATCACACTTCACCATCTGGCAGTCTGACTGACTAATCTGTGTTTGGCAGATGCCAGGAGAACGAATGCATAGTGCCAACAGTAAAGTTTGGTGGAGGAGGAATAATGGTCTGGGGCTGTTTTTCATGGTTCGGGCATGGGGGAAATCTTAACACTACAGCATACAATGACATTCTAGACAATTCTGTGCTTCCAACTTTGTGGCAACAGTTTGGGGAAGGCCCTTTATAGTTTCAGCATGACAATGCCCCTGTGCTCAAAGCGAGGTCCATACAGAAACGGATTGTCGAGGTCGGTGTGGAAGAACTTGACTGGCATGCACAGAGCCTTGATCTCAACCCCATCGAACACCTTTGGGATGAATTGGAACGCTGACTGCCTAATCGCCCAAAATCTGTGCCTGACCTTACAAATGCTCTTGTGGCTGAATGGAAGCAAGTCCCCGCAGCAATGTTCCAACATCTAGTGGAAAGCCTTCTCAGAAGAGTGGAGGCAGTTATAGCAGCCAAGGGGGGACCAACTCCATATTAGTTCCTATGATTTTGGAATGAGATGTTTGACGAGCAGGTGTCCACATACTTTTGGTCATGTTGTGTAATTAATTTTAAACAAATTCCAAATGCAAGCTTCATAAGTAAATGATCTATTTCAAGCAATTGTTACATACCACAATACCAGTATGCCTATGCTAGTAATTGCCAGCAGCATACCACCCTGCATACCACTACTGGCTTGCTTCTGAAGCTAAGCAGGGTTGGTCCTGGTCAGTCCCTGGATGGGAGACCAGATGCTGCTGGAAGTGGTGTTGGAGGGCCAGTAGGAGGCACTCTTTCCTCTGGTCTAAAAAATATCCCAATGCCCCAGGGCAGTGATTGGGGACACTGCCCTGTGTAGGGTGCCGTCTTTCGGATGGGACGTTAAACGGGTGTCCTGACTCTCTGAGGTCATTAAAGATCCCATGGCACTTATCGTAAGAGTAGGGGTGTTAACCCCGGTGTCCTGGCTAAATTCCCAAGCTGGCCCTCAAACCATCATGGTCACCTAATAATCCCCAGTTTACAATTGGCTCATTCATCCCCCTCCTCTCCCCTGTAACTATTCCCCAGGTCGTTGCTGCAAATGAGAACGTGTTCTCAGTCAACTTACATGGTAAATAAATAAATAAATAATTGTTGCCCATTTGCTGATGAGCTTGCAAAGTAAACAGCTAATATTCTCGATCACCAAACCATTTAAGGATCTATCTATCCTCTCTTCCTATAATTTGACGTTGACGTGGCACCTGATCCGATAGCTGTACAGCAAGTCAGCAATCTCTGTTCGCTAGCTCACCACCCTTCCTGTTTTGATTGACAGTTTGCTGGAACAATCAGTGCCGAGTGTACGTTTCACTGGCCAATCTGTTGCAAGGGCGATGCTGCTGCGGCTACTCTCTCTGGCTGCGTGTAGAGTAATCCACGTAGACTCTGTGCCACAAAATGAGTGTCAAAACCTGGCCAGTTCAAATTATCAATCTCAAGTCAAAGTTGAGTCCCGAGTCTTGAGACGTCAAGTCTCAAGTTATTTTATATCAAGTCGAGTCTCAAGTCATCAAATTTGTGACTCGATTCCAAGTCATGTGACTCAAGTCCACAACTCTGACTCCAATGCTTCCCACGGTTGTGTCAAGTTGGCTGGATGTCCTTTGGTGGTGGACTATTGTTGATACACACTGGGAACTGTTGAGTGTGAAAAACCCTGCAGCGTTGCAGTTCTTGACACAAATGGGTTTGCCTGGCACAACCACCATACCCTGTTCAAAGGAATTAAAATATTTTGGCTTGCCCATTCACCCTCTGAATGGCACACGTACACAATGTCTCAATTGTCTCAAGGCTTAGAAATCCTTCCTCCCCTTCATCTACACTTATTGAAATGGATTGAACAAGTGACAATAAGGGATCATAGCTTTCACCTGGTCAGTCTATGTAATGAAAGGAGCAGGTGTTCATAATGTTTTGTACACTCAGTGTATATAACAAATTATAAACCAATTATCCTAAATATTCCTAAAAATATACAGTAGAAAGATGGTCCCTTCATTTAGATTTCAGCTCTATAATAGAGACAGTTAAATTAATATTTTCCCCAGATTGCTTTACCTATTCCAGTCTCTATCAGTTGCGGTCCCCCTGAAACAATTAATATCACAGTTCATTTAAAAGTAACCAAGGATTAGATATTAGACTCTTCAGCTCCCTAAAGACAAAGGGGGAGGGCACTACCTAATCTTAGGGAATATTACTTAGCTGCACAATTTAGGCCAATAGTGTGTTGGTGTGACTCACAACACAGTGCTATATGGAAAGATATTGAGGCTGCCGTTCAAGGTCGCCCAATCCAGTCTGTAGCTGGGGATAAAGACACATTTGGGACATTAACAGGAATGTTGAAATGGTTTGCGTTTTGATCCAAAATTTAAACCAGCTATTTATGATTTAAAAAATAAGGAATGGCCTGAGAGGCATTACAACATGTAATGTAACATTGTAGAAGATGGAGAACTCTTAGGTTCTCTTAGGTAGAGGAATATGGCATGGAAAACCAGGATTTCTTCAGATACTTAGTTAAGGGACTATTTTGAAAAATAGAGAAATGTATTCTTCAATAGCAAACCAAATATGATTAACCATGTGATTTGAAATGCATATAGTAAAATTAAAATTGGGAAAAGGAACTGAATATAGACATCTCAGAGGAAGACTGGGACAATATATGCAGTACTCAACGTACTTCTACAAACTCAAGAACATGGAGAGAGTTTTGTTGGAAAAATATTAGCAGGTTTTTTGTCACTCCTAGAATCAAAAGTCAACAGCTAGGTATACAACAGCCAAGCTGGCGGCTGTGGGACCATGTGGATGCCAACCACACCCATTGTTTTGGGGAATGTCAGAAGATGTCATTGTTTTGGGATTATGTATGTTCGGTGTTAAAAGATGTCCTAGTATATGAAGTCCCTAGAACTGTAATGTACCTTGGTAATGTTCCAGAGAATGTGATGGACAGATACCTGATAAAAGTTATCCTTGCTGCAAGTAGAAAAGCCATTACCAGGAACTGGTATAAAGTAGAAGCCCAAAATGTTAAGAATGGCAAAGTATAATCCAAGAAATCTTTAATATGGAAAGCTTGACATATGCTTTAAGACTCCAAAAACCTGTATTTGAAAGTAACTGGGACAAATGGATATTCACAAACCAGGAAGACCTGATTAACTAATATCTTGTTAACAAAACAACTCTGTATACTTACTTTATATATTATTCAGTACGTATTGGATGGCATCTTCTGTTTGCTTTTATTTATTCTTCAGTTTCATTGTTTCTGTTGCTTTTTGCTGTATTGTTTTGAAAAAGACTAAAATCCAAGTCAGTGGAGGCTGCTGAGTGGAGAACGGCTCATAATAATGGTTGGAACAGAGCGAATGGAATGGCATCGAGCACCTGGAAACCATGTGTTTGATGTATTTCATACCATTCCACCTATTCCGCTCCAGCCATTACCATGAGCCCGTCCTCCCCAATTAACATGCCACCAACCTCCTGTGATCCAAGTGTATATGAAGAAAATACATATTGACTATATTATGCAACAGTGACAATCCCATACACTCACCTTCTTCACCACAAAGTCCCCAGGTAGATATATAATAGACTTGAGCCTCAGCAACATGTCTACCAACATCTGCTTATCACAGCCCTTGGGAATAAAGACATCGAGAAAACAGTCAGATAACATTTAGCCAACATTCAGAGGGTGATGCAGGTGGGCTGTTAGTTGCCTGTTGGCATAATGACAAGTTCATTTTGACCTATATTTACCTGAAAAAGAGCAATTTTATCGAAGGTGGCAAAGTTTACATCCACACCAATGGCTGTTCTCATTACAAGAGGCATCTGCTCCAGCAGTATAGACTCGTCTGGAGAGAGAGATGTAAGAGGAAGAAACATTTTTTTCAAGACATTACTACAGAGCAAATGTACACCATGTTAGTTGACGATTTGCCATAAAATGACATTTTAACATTATTTACAGCACAATTATGACAGCATGGAGTCAAGATTAATTTATTCCCCACTATTATTTATTGCTTACCCAGCATTCCCTGGGCGTCCCAGGTGTAGTTGTACCAGGTGCGTACTCTGTTCTGCACCAAGTCGGGGATGGTGAAAGTGTTCATGTATTCCACACAGCCGTCCATGGAGGCCCGGAAATATGTCTGGCCCTGCGTGGCAGCCCCGATGACATCTCTCATCTGTACCAGAAGAAACAAATAAAATACTTTCAATCCAGGACCACACAACAAACCAGTGTTGGGGTCAATTCCATTTCAATCTATCAATTCCAGAATTACATTTTAGTCCATTTCCTCATTTGAAAGAAAAAAGAAATTTGATTTGCAATGTCAGTTGACTTCCTGAATTGAAATGGAATTTACCACAATCATACTTGTCACAAGAGGATGGCTGCCTCTTGCCTGGAGTGCATTCTGCATGTCTTTAGAATAGTGATACTGTACCTGTCCAATCAAACTGGAGAACACAAAGACACCAGTGAAGAAGTTGGTCATCTGGAAACAGATCTCAAACACAGTGCCAGGCTCAGGAAGACCCCCGATGTTGATCAGACTACGAACAGCGAAGTAATAACAACGCAGGTACCTGTAGGAAGGAAGACGGTTACTCACACCCCTAATCCACAGTGAAGGCAATGGAGACACTGGTTTAGGGAAAACTACAAATTGAGAAACTGTTAAACTGTAACAGAAGTCTCGGAGACAAGAGACTATATTGGAAGTATAGAACATTTTACTCCTCATGATGCAAAATTCTGTTAATTTCCTCAAAATTCCCAGGTTTTACCAGAAGTCCCAGTTGGAATAAGCAGGACAGCTGGAGTCCTCCTAACAGGATTTCTGGAAAACCTGCCAATTCTGAAACCCTATATACTCTACACAATAATATACGTACGCAGTTCCCTCTCCATCGTAGACCCATTTGGAGGTGCCGATGCCAAGGTACACTGACGCCACGTAGTAGAAACAGGCATTGAGATGGAGCATGTACAGCAAGTAGCCAGTAGTGCGACCAACTCTGAATAAACGGCAGGGAAGAAGAAGTCTTAGATAATGGTTTTCTGTTGCGGCTCTGCTAAAGCTACAGTATTCTAGCATCCTCCATTCATCCTGTATCATCTTCATAATGTATTACCATCATTCATCACTATGCCACATAGCAGACACTTCCATTTTATAGATTTGAAAAAAGTCACATCCGAAATTATTCGCACCCTTGATAAAGATGTCAAGGAAAAGGAATATATATATTATATATATATAATATCCGTACCAAACTTTAAATTGTATTTCCAGACGTTAGCATTTTACCCCATCCTGAATTGGTTTAGAAATGATTATTCCGCCCCCTGGTGTCTCCTATTGCCCTGGAACAGGTGGTCTTCACTGATATATCCCTTAAGAATGTAAACTACACTTTGGTCCTATTACTGCTCACACAATTTCCATTTGGTGCCACATTTTAAAGCAATGTAACTGGAAATCAAAATGGCATGCCCATACTCCAATATTTCCCAATAATGGCTTGCAATCTGGAGGGCGGTCCTTTGCATCCCCCCCCCCCCCCATTGTTCCAAATGTGGAATCCGTACCCTTACCAATTTCATGGACAGTAACGGTTTGAGAATATTCAAAGATTTGAAAGATACATACACATTACTGGGTAACTCCTTTTTATATAGGCCTGCCACTTGAGAGCCAGGCTCACCCACTGGGAAACCAGGCCCAGCCAGTCAGAATTAGTTTTTCCCCACAAAAGGGCTTTATTACAGACAGAAATACTACTCAGTTTCATTAGCTGTCCGGGTAGCTGGTCTCAGATGATCCCGCAGGTGAAGCTGCTGGATGTGGAAGTCCTGGGCTGGCATGGTTACAAGTGGTCTGCGGTTGTGAGGCCGGTTTGACGTACTGCTAAGTCTCTAAAACAACGTTGGAGGGTTATGGAAATTAATATTAAATTCTCCGGCAACAGCTCTGGTGGACACTCCTGCAGTCATCAGGCCAATTGCACCCTCCCTCCTAAATTTTAGACATCTGTGGCATTGTGTTTTAGAAAACTGCACATTTTAGTGTCCTTTTACTGTCCCCAGCAGTGTAATCATCATGCTGTTTAGTCAGCTTCTTGATATGCCACACCTGTCAGGTGGATGGATGATCTTGGCAAAGGAGAAATGCTCACTAACAGTGATGTAAACAAATGTGTACACAACATTTTTGAGAAATAAGCTTTTTGTGTGTATGGAATATTTCTGGGATATTTTATTTCAGTTCATGAAACATAGGCTCAACACTTTACATGGCCCGCTAATATTTTTGATCAGTATATATTTACAAGTTAGGTCAGCTATATTGGCCTATGGGGTCCCTTGGGAAACGCAACTACGAGGAACATCCAATGATGGGATTTATAAATAAATTATCTGTGCTCCTGAAAGGTCCGATCTCTATAATATATAAACAACTTTTGGAAAGCTCATATTCTGAGCTAGCCATGCAAAAAGTATGGTCCACAGATCTAATTGATTCTGAACCACCCTTTAACTGGAACAGAATATGGAAAAATATGACTTTGGCATCCTGTAATCCGAACCAACAATTTATACATTTTAAGTTTGTTCACAGACTGTATTTAAAACCAACTAAACATTTTATGATGAAATTGACCGCAACTCCTTACTGTTCACTGTGTCCCCTAAACCAGGTAGGCGGGGTGGGAAGCATGGGGACAGTGGGTTATGGGTTATCTTTGTATGCATTTATTTCATTCTTTTTGTACCTGCAACCTCTCTGAAAAATAAAATGACAAAACTGAGTCAAAAGTTGGTCACAAACAAACAAAAAAGGATTGGCACCCCTAACGATTCTTCCAAATAAAATCAAACAAAATGTAATCTGCATTAACATTCAATTTTTTTTATTTTATTAATCTCAATTTAAGGAACTGTATTGTGGACTTTCATGGTTACCTGTTTCACTGGAGTATAAAAACGAGTTAATGTGTATGTAAAACCAATTTGTCATTACCATGAGCAAAGAACTCACAAATGAAAAGAGACAACTAGTTGTTGACTTCCAATAATCAGCCAAATGGGTACAAAAAACCCACTGAAAACGAAATATACCACTTACACTATTAGGGCAACAATTAAGAAGTTTAATACTACTGGAACAATGGTAAACTTGACCCAAGTGTACCTTCTCCCCACTCATGTCCAAGGAAAGGAGTTGGAGAATTACAGAACTACAGAACGTATCTTGGGTCCAAATCTACAGTTAGATGCCACCTCCATACCAATAGGGGTTGCCATGACAAAGCCTTTACTGAGAGAAACCAACAAATGTAAACGCCTGAAGTTTGTTAAACACCATTGGCACTTAGATTGGAACCGGGTGCTGTGGTCAGACGATGCATACCAGTGGTGGGTTTGGCCTCAATAGAAGGATGCATATGCAGAAAATAACCTCATACTTACTGTAAACATGGTGGTGGATCATTTATGTTATGGGGCTGCTTTGCTTCTACTGGTCCTGGGGCCCTTGTTAAGGTCAACAGCATCATGAACTCTACCAAGTACAAGGACATTTTAGCCAAAAAAACATGGTTGTCTCTGCCAGGAGGCTGAAATTTGGTCACAAGTGGATTTTCCAGCAAGACAATGACCACAACCACACATCAAAATATACAAAATGGTTAATTGACCACAAAATCAACATTTTGCATAGTCCATCTCAGTCTCCGGACTTGAACCCTAAACCTGTGGTTTGAATTGAAGAGGGCAGTCCATAAGCGTACACCGAAGGATACAAAGCATCTGTAAAGATGCTGTATTGAGGAATGATCTAAAATCCCTCCCAATGTGTTCTTCAATATCATAAAACATTATAGAAAAAGGTTAAGTGCCGTTATCCTTGCAAAGTTTCAATAATTTTGACACCTATCTTTTATTTTCCCCCGAGCAATTGTATTATGATAAAATAATATATATTTCCCTTTTTTTTGCATACAATATACCTCAGTATATTCATAAAATATTTTATACAGTATTCTTTATCAAGGGTGCCAGTAATTTTGGATGTGACTGTGTCTGTTTGATGGGAATACCTCCAGATGTAAGCCTTGGCCATGATACTCTCAAGCCGATCGCTGAACTCGAAAAACATGTCTATCTGTGAAACGAAAGCCAGAAAAACTGTCATGAGAGAACAAAAGGAAACAAATTGCATCTATCATCAGATATCCATCATTATTTTTTCAAACTGAGAGTCAGCATACGTCAAAGCTTCATAGATGTGCATGCATGTTGTTCCCCAAACACTATCTAATGTCCTAATGTCACCCTCTAGTCTAATGTAATCTATAGCAATTTAATAGAAGATGAAGAACGAAACATATCATGTTTGGGGATAAAGATAACTGCAGTGTCTACCCTCAGTAGACGGTTGAGTCTGTATAAAGCAGAGAATCCAAACGGGATACCGAGCAGTTCGAATGGGATGATGCTGATCATATCCAACTGCCCCAACAGAAAGAAAATACAATGTTAGGTGGAAATAATATACTCAACTTGAAACAAGTACAACATATCTACAGTACAGTACATGGTCTTGATATTTCTACATCAATATGTGTGATATGTTACTTGAATTATGCCTCGAAGTGGAATGAACAATGGTGCACTGTGTGTATCTCTGTATAGTATAATGTACGCAGAGTGAATACCATCAACAAGGTTTATGGGTGTACACAAGGTGAAAGTGTGAGAAATGCTGAAATAAGAGCTCACATTAAACCTCGAAATCTCTCGATAATGTAGCTTCGTCACAGTCCGGTCTTTCTGAAATATAACACGAAGTCTTATTAACCTGCATGTTTCTCTACATTATGGTGGAATTGTTGCCTAATAATATAATATATGTTAGAAGTACATACAAAGCATATGCATGCGCACTTGCACATACACAAACTTGCATGTACGAACACACACAAACACACCAGCGGATGCCGCTGATTGGAGAATGTCTCATGATAATGGCTGGAATGGAATACATTGAATGGTATAAAAAAACATGGTTCTCATGAGTTTGATACCATTCCATTCACTCCATTCCATCGTACTGCATTCCAGACATTATTATGAGCCGTTCTCTCCTCAGCGGCCTCCACTCTAACACACACACACGCAGTATCAAGACCTTCATCTTTCTCTAGTGAGATTTAGAATGCCTTACAATAATGTCTCCTCCTTTCACAAACTGCAGTCGGGGTTGCCAGAGAACGATATCTATGACGTTGACACTGTCAGCAAGAATGTCAGCAAATATCCAGAAAGGAACGGTCACTGGAGTGTGGATGGGGAAGACCAAACGAACCGGTGTAAACCAAGCGTTGTAGTTGAATGCCAAACTTACAAGTGTTATCCAAGTAATATACTTGCGATCTAGAGAAAGAAAGAGAGAGAAAGACAGATACAGAGAAAGAAAATGAATGAACAAATGTTAAAGAAGCCGAAACTACTGTGTAGTCCATACCTCCTCCTGTAGTGTAGTGTGTAGCTGTAGTGTAGCTGTAGTGTAGTGTGTAGCTGTAGCATAGTGTGCAGCTGTAGTGTACTACTGTAGTGTTGTGTGTAATTGTAGTGTAGTGTATTGTTTAACTGTAGTGAGTAACTGTAGAGTGTAACTGTAGTGTGTAGTGTGTAGCTGTAGTGTGTAACTGTAGTGTGTAACTGTAGTGTGTAGCTGTAGTGTAGTGTGCAGCTTTAGTGTGTAAATGTAGTGTGTAGTGTGTAGCTGTAGTGTAGTGTGCAGCTGTAGTGTGTAAATGTAGTCTGCAGCTGTAGTGTAGTGTGTCGCTGTAGTGTAGTGTGTAACTGTAGTGTAGTGTGTAGCTGTAGTGTATTGTGCAGCTTTAGTGTGTAGCTGCAGGGCACAGCTGTAGTGGTGTGTAGTGTGTAGCTGTGTGTAGCTGTAATAGTAGAGAGTAACTGTAGTGTAGTGTGTAACATTAGTGTAGTGTAAGTGTAGTGTGTAGCTGTAGTGTGGAAGTGTAGTGTGTAACTTTAGTGTAGCATGTAGGTGTAATGTGTAGCTGTAGTGTGTAACTGTAGTGCAGTGTGTAGCTGTGGTGTGTAGCTGTAGTGAAGTGTAGCTGTAGTGTAGTGTGTAGCTATAGTGTAGTGTGTAGCTATAGTGTAGTGTGTAGCTATAGTGTAGTGTGTAGCTATAGTGTAGTGTGCAGCTATAGTGTAGTGTGGTATGTAGCTGTAGTGTGTAGCTATAGTGTAGTGTGTAGCTGTAGTGTAGTGTGCAGCTGTAGAGGTGTGTAGCTGTAGTGTGTAGCTGTAGTGTAGTGTGCAGCTGTAGTGTAGTGTGCAGCTGTAGTGTAGTGTGCAGCTACAGTGTAGTGTGCAGCTACAGTGTAGTGTGTAGCTGTAGTGTAGTGTGTAGCTATAGTGTAGTGTGCAGCTATAGTGTAGTGTGTAGCTGTAGTGTAGTGTGTAGCTGTAGTGTAGTGTGCAGCTGTAGTGTAGTGTGCAGCTATAGTGTAGTGTGCAGCTATAGAGTAGTGTGCAGCTATAGTGTAGTGTGTAGCTATAGTGTAGTGTGCAACTGTAGAGCTGTGTGGTATGTAGCTGTAGTGTAGTTTGTAGCTATAGTGTAGTGTGTAGCTATAGTGTAGTGTGCAGCTATAGTGTAGTGTGCAGCTATAGTGTAGTGTGCAGCTGTAGTGTAGTGTGTAGCTATAGTGTAGTGTGCAGCTATAGTGTAGTGTGTAGCTGTAGTGTAGTGAAGTGTAGCTATAGTGTAGTGTGCAGCTATAGTGTAGTGTGTAGCTATAGTGTAGTGTGCAGCTATAGTGTAGTGTGCAGCTATAGTGTAGTGTGCAGGTATAGTGTAGTGTGCAGCTATAGTGTAGTGTGCAGCTATAGTGTAGTGTGCAGCTATAGTGTAGTGTGTAGCTATAGTGTAGTGTGTAGCTATAGTGTAGTGTGCAGCTGTAGAGCTGTGTGGTATGTAGCTGTAGTGTAGTGTGTAGCTATAGTGTAGTGTGTAGCTATAGTGTAGTGTGCAGCTATAGTGTAGTGTGTAGCTATAGTGTAGTGTGTAGCTATAGTGTAGTGTGCAGCTGTAGTGTGGTATGTAGCTGTAGTGTGTAGCTGTAGTGTGTAGCTGTAGTGTGTAGCTATAGTGTAGTGTGCAGCTATAGTGTAGTGTGCAGCTGTAGTGTTGTGTGGTATGTAGCTGTAGTGTGTAGCTGTAGTGTGTAGCTGTAGTGTGTAGCTGTAGTGTAGTGTGCAGCTATAGTGTAGTGTGCAGCTGTAGAGTTGTGTGGTATGTAGCTGTAGTGTGTAGCTGTAGTGTGTAGCTATAGTGTAGTGTGCAGCTGTAGTGTGTAGCTGTAGTGTAGTGTGTAGCTGTAGTGTAGTGTGCAGCTGTAGTGTAGTGTGCAGCTATAGTGTAGTGTGTAGCTATAGTGTAGTGTGCAGCTATAGTGTAGTGTGCAGCTATAGTGTAGTGTGGTATGTAGCTGTAGTGGGTAGCTGTAGTGTAGTGTGTAGCTATAGTGTAGTGTGTAGCTGTAGTGTAGTGTATAGCTATAGTGTAGTGTGTAGCTGTAGTGTAGTGTGCAGCTGTAGTGTAGTGTGGTATGTAGCTGTAGTGTGCAGCTATAGTGTAGTGTGCAGCTATAGTGTAGTGTGGTATGTAGCTGTAGTGGGTAGCTGTAGTGTAGTGTGTAGCTATAGTGTAGTGTGTAGCTGTAGTGTAGTGTATAGCTATAGTGTAGTGTGTAGCTGTAGTGTAGTGTGCAGCTGTAGTGTAGTGTGGTATGTAGCTGTAGTGTGTAGCTATAGTGTAGTGTGTAGCTATAGTGTAGTGTGTAGCTGTAGTGTAGTGTGTAGCTATAGTGTAGTGTGCAGCTATAGTGTAGTGTGCAGCTATAGTGTAGTGTGGTATGTAGCTGTAGTGTAGTGTGTAGCTGTAGTTTAGTGTGTAGCTGTAGTGTAGTGTGTAGCTGTAGTGTGTAGCTGTAGAGGTGTGTAGCTGTAGAGGTGTGTAGCTGTAGTGTAGTGTGTAGCTATAGTTTAGTGTGTAGCTATAGTGTAGTGTGTAGCTGTAAAGCTGTGTGGTATGTAGCTGTAGTGTGTAGCTGTAGTGTAGTGTGGTATGTAGCTGTAGTTTAGTGTGTAGCTGTAGTGTAGTGTGTAGCTGTAGTGTAGTGAAGTGTAGCTATAGTGTAGTGTGTAGCTGTAGTGTAGTGTGTAGCTATAGTGTAGTGTGCAGCTATAGTGTAGTGTGGTATGTAGCTGTAGTGTGTAGCTATAGTGTAGTGTGGGATGTAGCTGCAGTGTGTAGCTGTAGTGTAGTGTGCAGCTGTAGTGTAGTGTGCAGCTATATTGTAGTGTGCAGCTATAGTGTAGTGTGCAGCTGTAGTGTGTAGCTGTAGTGTAGTGTGCAGCTATAGTGTAGTGTGCAGCTATAGTGTAGTGTGCAGCTGTAGTGTAGTGTGTAGCTGTAGTTTAGTGTGTAGCTGTAGTGTAGTGTGTAGCTGTAGTGTAGTGAAGTGTAGCTATAGTGTAGTGTGTAGCTGTAGTGTAGTGTGTAGCTATAGTGTAGTGTGCAGCTATAGTGTAGTGTGGTATGTAGCTGTAGTGTGTAGCTATAGTGTAGTGTGGGATGTAGCTGCAGTGTGTAGCTGTAGTGTAGTGTGCAGCTGTAGTGTAGTGTGCAGCTATATTGTAGTGTGCAGCTATAGTGTAGTGTGCAGCTGTAGTGTGTAGCTGTAGTGTAGTGTGCAGCTATAGTGTAGTGTGCAGCTATAGTGTAGTGTGCAGCTGTAGTGTAGTGTGTAGCTGTAGTGTAGTGTGGTATGTAGCTGTAGTGTAGTGTGTAGCTGTAGTGTAGTGTGCAGCTATAGTGTAGTGTGCAGCTGTAGTGTAGTGTGTAGCTGTAGTGTAGTGTGGTATGTAGCTGTAGTGTAGTGTGTAGCTATAGTGTAGTGTGTAGCTATAGTGAAGTGTGTAGCTGTAGTGTAGTGTGTAGCTGTAGTGTGTAGCTGTAGTGTAGTGTGTAGCTGTAGAGGTGTGTAGCTGTAGTGTAGTGTGTAGCTGTAGTGTAGTGTGTAGCTATAGTGTAGTGTGTAGCTGTAGTGTAGTGTGTAGCTGTAGAGGTGTGTAGCTATAGTGTAGTGTGCAGCTATAGTGTAGTGTGTAGCTGTAGTGTAGTGTGTAGCTGTAGAGGTGTGTAGCTATAGTGTAGTGTGCAGCTATAGTGTAGTGTGCAGCTATAGTGTAGTGTGCAGCTATAGTGTAGTGTGTAGCTGTAGTGTAGTGTGGTATGTAGCTGTCGTGTGTAGCTGTAGTGTAGTGTGTAGCTATAGTGTAGTGTGTAGCTGTAGTGTAGTGTGTAGCTATAGTGTAGTGTGCAGCTATAGTGTAGTGTGCAGCTATAGTGTAGTGTGGTATGTAGCTGTAGTGTAGTGTGTAGCTGTAGTGTAGTGTGTAGCTGTAGTGTAGTGTGTAGCTGTAGTGTAGTTTGGTATGTAGCTGTAGTGTGTAGCTGTAGTGTAGTGTGGTATGTAGCTGTAGTGTGTAGCTGTAGTGTAGTGTGCAGCTATAGTGTAGTGTGTAGCTGTAGTGTAGTGTGCAGCTATAGTGTAGTGTGCAGCTATAGTGTAGTGTGGTATGTAGCTGTAGTGTAGTGTGTAGCTGTAGTGTAGTGTGTAGCTGTAGTGTAGTGTGTAGCTGTAGTGTGTAGCTGTAGAGGTGTGTAGCTGTAGTGTAGTGTGTAGCTATAGTGTAGTGTGTAGCTATAGTGTAGTGTGTAGCTGTAGTGTAGTGTGTAGCTGTAGAGCTGTGTGGTATGTAGCTGTAGTGTGTAGCTGTAGTGTAGTGTGGTATGTAGCTGTAGTGTAGTGTGTAGCTGTAGTGTAGTGTGTAGCTGTAGTGTAGTGAAGTGTAGCTATAGTGTAGTGTGTAGCTGTAGTGTAGTGTGTAGCTATAGTGTAGTGTGTAGCTGTAGTGTAGTGTGTAGCTATAGTGTAGTGTGCAGCTATAGTGTAGTGTGGTATGTAGCTGTAGTGTGTAGCTATAGTGTAGTGTGGGATGTAGCTGAAGTGTGTAGCTGTAGTGTAGTGTGCAGCTGTAGTGTAGTGTGCAGCTATAGTGTAGTGTGCAGCTATAGTGTAGTGTGCAGCTATAGTGTAGTGTGCAGCTGTAGTGTGTAGCTGTAGTGTAGTGTGTAGCTATAGTTTAGTGTGCAGCTGTAGTGTAGTGTGCAGCTGTAGTGTGTAGCTGTAGTGTAGTGTGGTATGTAGCTGTAGTGTGTAGCTGTAGTGTAGTGTGGTATGTAGCTGTAGTGTGTAGCTGTAGTGTAGTGTGCAGCTATAGTGTAGTGTGTAGCTGTAGTGTAGTGTGCAGCTATAGTGTAGTGTGCAGCTATAGTGTAGTGTGGTATGTAGCTGTAGTGTAGTGTGTAGCTGTAGTGTAGTGTGTAGCTGTAGTGTAGTGTGTAGCTGTAGTGTGTAGCTGTAGAGGTGTGTAGCTGTAGTGTAGTGTGTAGCTATAGTGTAGTGTGTAGCTATAGTGTAGTGTGTAGCTGTAGTGTAGTGTGTAGCTGTAGAGCTGTGTGGTATGTAGCTGTAGTGTGTAGCTGTAGTGTAGTGTGGTATGTAGCTGTAGTGTAGTGTGTAGCTGTAGTGTAGTGTGTAGCTGTAGTGTAGTGAAGTGTAGCTATAGTGTAGTGTGTAGCTGAAGTGTAGTGTGTAGCTATAGTGTAGTGTGTAGCTGTAGTGTAGTGTGTAGCTATAGTGTAGTGTGCAGCTATAGTGTAGTGTGGTATGTAGCTGTAGTGTGTAGCTATAGTGTAGTGTGGGATGTAGCTGAAGTGTGTAGCTGTAGTGTAGTGTGCAGCTGTAGTGTAGTGTGCAGCTATAGTGTAGTGTGCAGCTATAGTGTAGTGTGCAGCTATAGTGTAGTGTGCAGCTGTAGTGTGTAGCTGTAGTGTAGTGTGTAGCTATAGTTTAGTGTGCAGCTGTAGTGTAGTGTGCAGCTGTAGTGTAGTGTGTAGCTGTAGTGTAGTGTGGTATGTAGCTGTAGTGTGTAGCTGTAGTGTAGTGTGTAGCTGTAGAGTTGTGTGGTATGTAGTGTAGTGTGTAGCTATAGTGTAGTGTGTAGCTATAGTGTAGTGTGTAGCTATAGTGTAGTGTGTAGCTATAGTGAAGTTTGTAGCTGTAGTGTAGTGTGTAGCTGTAGTGTGTAGCTGTAGTGTAGTGTGTAGCTGTAGAGGTGTGTAGCTGTAGTGTAGTTTGTAGCTGTAGTGTAGTGTGTAGCTATAGTGTAGTGTGTAGCTGTAGTGTAGTGTGTAGCTGTAGAGGTGTGTAGCTATAGTGTAGTGTGCAGCTATAGTGTAGTGTGTAGCTGTAGTGTAGTGTGTAGCTGTAGTGTAGTGTGGTATGTAGCTGTAGTGTGTAGCTGTAGTGTAGTGTGTAGCTGTAGAGTTGTGTGGTATGTAGTGTAGTGTGTAGCTATAGTGTAGTGTGTAGCTATAGTGTAGTGTGTAGCTATAGTGAAGTTTGTAGCTGTAGTGTAGTGTGTAGCTGTAGTGTGTAGCTGTAGTGTAGTGTGTAGCTGTAGAGGTGTGTAGCTGTAGTGTAGTTTGTAGCTGTAGTGTAGTGTGTAGCTATAGTGTAGTGTGTAGCTGTAGTGTAGTGTGTAGCTGTAGAGGTGTGTAGCTATAGTGTAGTGTGCAGCTATAGTGTAGTGTGTAGCTGTAGTGTAGTGTGTAGCTGTAGAGGTGTGTAGCTATAGTGTAGTGTGCAGCTATAGTGTAGTGTGCAGCTATAGTGTAGTGTGCAGCTATAGTGTAGTGTGCAGCTATAGTGTAGTGAGCAGCTATAGTGTAGTGTGTAGCTATAGTGTAGTGTGCAGCTATAGTGTAGTGTGCAGCTATAGTGTAGTGTGTAGCTGTAGTGTAGTGTGGTATGTAGCTATAGTGTGTAGCTGTAGTGTAGTGTGTAGCTATAGTGTAGTGTGTAGCTGTAGTGTAGTGTGCAGCTATAGTGTAGTGTGCAGCTATAGTGTAGTGTGCAGCTATAGTGTAGTGTGGTATGTAGCTGTAGTGTAGTGTGCAGCTGTAGTGTAGTGTGTAGCTATAGTGTAGTGTGTAGCTATAGTGTAGTGTGTAGCTGTAGTGTAGTGTGTAGCTGTAGTGTGTAGCTGTAGTGTAGTGTATAGCTGTAGTGTAGTGTGTAGCTGTAGAGGTGTGTAGCTGTAGTGTAGTGTGTAGCTATAGTGTAGTGTGTAGCTGTAGTGTAGTGTGTAGCTGTAGAGGTGTGTAGCTTTAGTGTAGTGTGCAGCTATAGTGTAGTGTGTAGCTATAGTGTAGTGTGTAGCTATAGTGTAGTGTGCAGCTATAGTGTAGTGTGCAGCTATAGTGTAGTGTGCAGCTATAGTGTAGTGTGCAGCTATTGTGTAGTGTGCAGCTATAGTGTAGTGTGCAGCTATAGTGTAGTGTGCAGCTATAGTGTAGTGTGCAGCTGTAGAGCTGTGTGGTATGTAGCTGTAGTGTAGTGTGTAGCTATAGTGTAGTGTGTAGCTATAGTGTAGTGTGCAGCTATAGTGTAGTGTGCAGCTGTAGCGCTGTGTGGTATGTAGCTGTAGTGTGGTATGCAACTATAGTGTAGTGTGCAGCTATAGTGTAGTGTGCAGCTAAAGTGTAGTGTGCAGCTGTAGAGTTGTGTGGTATGTAGCTGTAGTGTGTAGCTGTAGTGTGTAGCTGTAGTGTAGTGTGTAGCTATAGTGTAGTGTGCAGCTATAGTGTAGTGTGCAGCTGTAGTGTAGTGTGTAGCTATAGTGTAGTGTGCAGCTATAGTGTAGTGTGCAGCTGTAGAGTTGTGTGGTATGTAGCTGTAGTGTGTAGCTGTAGTGTAGTTTGTAGCTATAGTGTAGTGTGTAGCTATAGTGTAGTGTGTAGCTATAGTGTAGTGTGTAGCTATAGTGTAGTGTGTAGCTGTAGTGTGTAGCTTTTGTGTAGTGTGTAGCTGTAGTGTAGTGTGTAGCTATAGTGTAGTATGTAGCTATAGTGTAGTGTGCAGCTGTAGGGTAGTGTGTAGCTGTAGTGTAGTGTGTAGCTGTAGTGTGTAGCTGTAGTGTAGTGTGTAGCTATAGTGTAGTGTGTAGCTGTAGTGTAGTGTGTAGCTATAGGGTAGTGTGTAGCTGTAGTGTAGTGTGTAGCTGTAGTGTAGTGTGTAGCTGTAGTGTGCAGCTGTAGTGTAGTGTGCAGCTATAGTGTAGTGTGTAGCTGTAGTGTGTAACTATAGTGTAGTGTGCAGCTGTAGAGTTGTGTGGTATGTAGCTGTAGTGTGTAGCTGTAGTGTAGTGTGTAGCTGTAGTGTGTAGCTGTAGTGTAGTGCGTAGCTATAGTGTAGTGTGTAGCTATAGTGTAGTGTGTAGCTATAGTGTAGTGTGTAGCTATAGTGTAGTGTGTAGCTGTAGAGTTGTGTGGTATGTAGCTGTAGGGTGTAGCTGTAGTGTAGTGTGTAGCTGTAGTGTAGTGTGTAGCTGTAGTGTAGTGTGTAGCTATAGTGTAGTGTGTAGCTATAGTGTAGTGTGTAGCTATAGTGTAGTGTGTAGCTATAGTGTAGGGTGTAGCTATAGTGTAGGGTGTAGCTGTAGTGTAGGGTGTAGCTGTAGTGTAGTGTGTAGCTATAGTGTAGTGTGTAGCTATAGTGTAGTGTGTAGCTATAGTGTAGTGTGCAGCTATAGTGTAGTGTGCAGCTATAGTGTAGTGTGCAGCTGTAGAGCTGTGTGGTATGTAGCTGTAGTGTGTAGCTGTAGTGTTGTGTGGTATGTAGCTGTAGTGTGGTATGTAGCTGTAGTGTGTAGCTGTAGTGTTGTGTGGTATGTAGCTGTAGTGTGTAGCTGTAGAGCTGTGTGGTATGTAGCTGTAGTGTGTAGCTGTAGAGTTGTGTGGTATGTAGCTGTAGTGTAGTGTGTAGCTGTAGTGTAGTGTGCAGCTATAGTGTAGTGTGCAGCTGTAGAGTTGTGTGGTATGTAGCTGTAGTGTGTAGCTGTAGTGTAGTGTGGTATGTAGCTGTAGTGTGGTATGTAGCTGTAGTGTAGTGTGTAGCTATAGTGTAGTGTGCAGCTATAGTGTAGTGTGTAGCTGTAGTGTAGTGTGTAGCTATAGTGTAGTGTGTAGCTATAGTGTAGTGTATAGCTGTAGTGTAGTGTGTAGCTGTAGTGTAGTGTGTAGCTGTAGTGTAGTGTGTAGCTATAGTGTATTGTGTAGCTGTAGTGTAGTGTGGAGCTGTAGTGTAGTGTGTAGCTGTAGTGTAGTGTGTAGCTGTAGTGTGTAGCTGTAGAGGTGTGTAGCTGTAGTGTAGTGTGTAGCTATAGTGTAGTGTGTAGCTAAAGTGTAGTGTGTAGCTGTAGTGTAGTGTGTAGCTGTAGAGCTGTGTGGTATGTAGCTGTAGTGTGTAGCTGTAGTGTAGTGTGGTATGTAGCTGTAGTGTAGTGTGTAGCTGTAGTGTAGTGTGTAGCTGTAGTGTAGTGAAGTGTAGCTATAGTGTAGTGTGTAGCTGTAGTGTAGTGTGTAGCTATAGTGTAGTGTGCAGCTATAGTGTAGTGTGGTATGTAGCTGTAGTGTGTAGCTATAGTGTAGTGTGGGATGTAGCTGAAGTGTGTAGCTGTAGTGTAGTGTGCAGCTGTAGTGTAGTGTGCAGCTATAGTGTAGTGTGCAGCTATAGTGTAGTGTGCAGCTATAGTGTAGTGTGCAGCTGTAGTGTGTAGCTGTAGTGTAGTGTGTAGCTATAGTTTAGTGTGCAGCTATAGTGTAGTGTGTAGCTGTAGTGTAGTGTGCAGCTGTAGAGTTGTGTGGTATGTAGCTGTAGTGTGTAGCTGTAGTGTAGTGTGCAGCTATAGTGTAGTGTGTAGCTGTAGTGTAGTGTGCAGCTGTAGAGTTGTGTGGTATTTAGCTGTAGTGTGTAGCTGTAGTGTAGTGTGCAGCTATAGTGTAGTGTGCAGCTATAGTGTAGTGTGCAGCTATAGTGTAGTGTGTAGCTGTAGTGTAGTGTGTAGCTGTAGTGTAGTGTGTAGCTGTAGTGTAGTGTGTAGCTGTAGTGTAGTGTGTAGCTATAGTGTAGTGTGTAGCTATAGTGTAGTGTGCAGCTATAGTGTAGTGTGTAGCTATAGTGTAGTGTGTAGCTATAGTGTAGTGTGCAGCTATAGTGTAGTGTGCAGCTATAGTGTAGTGTGCAGCTGTATAGTTGTGTGGTATGTAGCTGTAGTGTGTAGCTGTAGTGTAGTGTGTAGCTGTAGTGTAGTGTGTAGCTATAGTGTAGTGTGTAGCTATAGTGTAGTGTGTAGCTGTAGTGTAGTGTGTAGCTGTAGTGTAGTGTGCAGCTATAGTGTAGTGTGTAGCTGTAGTGTAGTGCTTAGCTGTAGTGTAGTGTGTAGCTATAGTGTAGTGTGCAGCTATAGTGTAGTGTGCAGCTGTAGTGTAGTGTGTAGTGTGCAGCTATAGTGTAGTGTGTAGCTGTAGTGTAGTGTGTAGCTGTAGTGTAGTGTGTAGCTGTATTGTAGTGTGCAGCTATAGTGTAGTGTGTAGCTGTAGTGTAGTGCTTAGCTGTAGTGTAGTGTGCAGCTATAGTGTAGTGTGCAGCTATAGTGTAGTGTGCAGCTGTAGTGTAGTGTGTAGCTATAGTGTAGTGTGTAGCTATAGTGTAGTGTGTAGCTATAGTGTAGTGTGTAGCTATAGTGTAGTGTGTAGCTATAGTGTAGTGTGTAGCTATAGTGTAGTGTGTAGCTATAGTGTAGTGTGTAGCTATAGTGTATTGTGTAGCTGTAGTGTAGTGTGGAGCTGTAGTGTAGTGTGTAGCTGTAGTGTAGTGTGTAGCTGTAGTGTGTAGCTGTAGAGGTGTGTAGCTGTAGTGTAGTGTGTAGCTGTAGTGTAGTATGTAGCTATAGTGTAGTGTGCAGCTATAGTGTAGTTTGCAGCTGTAGAGTTGTGTGGTATGTAGCTGTAGTGTGTAGCTGTAGTGTAGTTTGTAGCTATAGTGTAGTGTGTAGCTATAGTGTAGTGTGCAGCTGTAGGGTAGTGTGCAGCTGTAGGGTAGTGTGTAGCTGTAGTGTGTAGCTGTAGTGTAGTGTGTAGCTGTAGTGTGTAGCTATAGTGTAGTGTGCAGCTGTAGTGTAGTGTGTAGCTGTAGTGTAGTGTGTAGCTGTAGTGTGTAACTATAGTGTAGTGTGCAGCTGTAGAGTTGTGTGGTATGTAGCTGTAGTGTGTAGCTGTAGTGTAGTGTGTAGCTGTAGTGTGTAGCTGTAGTGTGTAGCGTAGCTATAGTGTAGTGCGTAGCTATAGTGTAGTGTGTAGCTATAGTGTAGTGTGTAGCTATAGTGTAGTGTGTAGCTATAGTGTAGTGTGTAGCTGTAGAGTTGTGTGGTATGTAGCTGTAGGGTGTAGCTGTAGTGTAGTGTGTAGCTGTAGTGTAGTGTGTAGCTATAGTGTAGTGTGTAGCTATAGTGTAGTGTGTAGCTATAGTGTAGTGTGTAGCTATAGTGTAGGGTGTAGCTGTAGTGTAGTGTGTAGCTGTAGTGTAGTGTGTAGCTGTAGTGTAATGTGTAGCTATAGTGTAGTGTGTAGCTATAGTGTAGTGTGTAGCTATAGTGTAGTGTGTAGCTATAGTGTAGTGTGTAGCTGTAGTGTAGTGTGCAGCTATAGTGTAGTGTGCAGCTGTAGAGTTGTGTGGTATGTAGCTGTAGTGTGTAGCTGTAGAGTTGTGTGGTATGTAGCTGTAGTGTGGTATGTAGCTGTAGTGTAGTGTGTAGCTATAGTGTAGTGTGCAGCTATAGTGTAGTGTGCAGCTATAGTGTAGTGTGCAGCTGTAGAGCTGTGTGGTATGTAGCTGTAGTGTGTAGCTGTAGTGTTGTGTGGTATGTAGCTGTAGTGTGTAGCTGTAGAGTTGTGTGGTATGTAGCTGTAGTGTGGTATGTAGCTGTAGTGTAGTGTGTAGCTATAGTGTAGTGTGCAGCTATAGTGTAGTGTGCAGCTATAGTGTAGTGTGCAGCTGTAGAGCTGTGTGGTATGTAGCTGTAGTGTGTAGCTATAGTGTTGTGTGGTATGTAGCTGTAGTGTGTAGCTGTAGTGTAGTGTGCAGCTATAGTGTAGTGTGTAGCTGTAGTGTAGTTTGTAGCTGTAGTGTAGTGTGTAGCCTAAGTGTATTGTGTAGCTGTAGTGTAGTGAGAAGCTGTAGTGTAGTGTGGAGCTGTAGTGTGTAGCTGTAGAGTTGTGTGGTATGTAGCTGTAGTGTGTAGCTGTAGTGTAGTGTGCAGCTATAGTGTAGTGTGTAGCTGTAGTGTAGTGTGCAGCTTTAGAGTTGTGTGGTATGTAGCTGTAGTGTGTAGCTGTAGTGTAGTGTGTAGCTGTAGTGTAGTGTGTAGCTATAGTGTAGTGTGTAGCTATAGTGTAGTGTGTAGCTGTAGTGTAGTGTGTAGCTGTAGAGTTGTGTGGTATGTAGCTGTAGGGTGTAGTGTGTAGCTGTAGTGTAGTGTGTAGCTGTAGTGTAGTGTGTAGCTATAGTGTAGTGTGTAGCTATAGTGTAGTGTGTAGCTATAGTGTAGTGTGTAGCTATAGTGTAGTGTGTAGCTATAGTGTAGTGTGTAGCTGTAGTGTAATGTGTAGCTATAGTGTAGTGTGTAGCTATAGTGTAGTGTGTAGCTATAGTGTAGTGTGCAGCTGTAGTGTAGTGTGCAGCTATAGTGTAGTGTGCAGCTGTAGAGTTGTGTGGTATGTAGTTGTAGTGTTGTGTGGTATGTAGCTGTAGTGTGTAGCTGTAGAGTTGTGTGGTATGTAGCTGTAGTGTGGTATGTAGCTGTAGTGTAGTGTGTAGCTATAGTGTAGTGTGCAGCTATAGTGTAGTGTGCAGCTATAGTGTAGTGTGCAGCTGTAGAGCTGTGTGGTATGTAGCTGTAGTGTGTAGCTGTAGTGTTGTGTGGTATGTAGCTGTAGTGTGTAGCTGTAGTGTAGTGTGCAGCTATAGTGTAGTGTGTAGCTGTAGTGTAGTTTGTAGCTGTAGTGTAGTGTGTAGCCTAAGTGTATTGTGTAGCTGTAGTGTAGTGTGGAGCTGTAGTGTAGTGTGGAGCTGTAGTGTGTAGCTGTAGAGTTGTGTGGTATGTAGCTGTAGTGTGTAGCTGTAGTGTAGTGTGCAGCTATAGTGTAGTGTGTAGCTGTAGTGTAGTTTGTAGCTGTAGTGTAGTGTGTAGCCTAAGTGTATTGTGTAGCTGTAGTGTAGTGTGGAGCTGTAGTGTAGTGTGGAGCTGTAGTGTGTAGCTGTAGAGTTGTGTGGTATGTAGCTGTAGTGTGTAGCTGTAGTGTAGTGTGTAGCTATAGTGTAGTGTGTAGCTGTAGTGTAGTGTGTAGCTATAGTGTAGTTTGTAGCTATAGTGTAGTGTGCAGCTGTAGGGTAGTGTGTAGCTGTAGTGTAGTGTGTAGCTGTAGTGTGTAGCTGTAGTGTGTAGCTGTAGTGTGTAGCTGTAGTGTAGTGTGCAGCTGTAGTGTAGAGTGCAGCTGTAGTGTAGTGTGTAGCTGTAGTGTAGTGTGTAGCTGTAGTGTGTAATTATAGTGTAATGTGCAGCTGTAGAGTTGTTTGGTATGTAGCTATAGTGTGTAGCTGTAGTGTAGTGTGTAACTGTAGTGTGTAACTGTAGTGTAGTGTGTAACTGTAGTGTAGTGTGCAGCTGTAGTGTAGTATGTAGGTGTAGTGTAGTGTGTAGCTGTAGTGTAGTGTGTAGCTGTAGTGTAGTGTGTAACTGTAGTGTAGTGTGTAACTGTAGTGTAGTGTGTAACTGTATTGTAGTGTGTAACTTTAGCTGTAGTGTGTAACTGTAATGTGTAACTTTAGTGTAGTGTGTAACTGTAGTGTGTAGCTGTTGTTTGTAACTGTAGTGCAGTGTGTAGCTGTAGTGTGTAACTGTAGTGTGTAACTGTAGTGCAGTGTGTAGCTGTAGTGTGTAACTGTAGTGTGTAACTGTAGTGCAGTGTGTAGCTGTAGTGTGTAACTTCAGCTGTAGTGTGTAGCTGTAGTGTGTAGCTGTTGTGCAGTGTGTAGGTGTAGTGTGTAACTATAGTGTAGTGTGCAGCTGTAGAGTTGTGTGGTATGTAGCTGTAGTGTGTAGCTGTAGTGTAGTGTGTAGCTGTAGTGTGTAGCTGTAGTGTAGTGTGCAGCTGTAGAGTTGTGTGGTATGTAGCTGTAGTGTGTAGCTGTAGTGTAGTGTGTAGCTGTAGTGTGTAGCTGTAGTGTAGTGTGTAGCTATAGTGTAGTGTGTAGCTATAGTGTAGTGTGTAGCAAAGTGTAGTGTGTAGCTATAGTGTAGTGTGCAGCTGTAGAGTTGTGTGGTATGTAGCTGTAGTGTGTAGCTGTAGTGTAGTGTGTAGCTGTAGTGTAGTGTGTAGCTGTAGTGTAGTGTGTAGCTATAGTGTAGTGTGTAGCTATAGTGTAGTGTGCAGCTATAGTGTAGTGTGCAGCTATAGTGTAGTGTGCAGCTGTAGAGTTGTGTGGTATGTAGCTGTAGTGTGTAGCTGTAGTGTAGTGTGTAGCTATAGTGTAGTGTGTAGCTATAGTGTAGTGTGCAGCTATAGTGTAGTGTGCAGCTGTAGTGTAGTGTGTAGCTGTAGTGTAGTGTGTACCTGTAGTGTAGTGTGTAGCTGTAGTGTGTAGCTGTAGTGTAGTGTGTAGCTATAGTGTAGTGTGTAGCTGTAGTGTAGTGTGTAGCTGTAGTGTGGTATGTAGCTGTAGTGTGTAGCTGTAGTGTAGTGTGCAGCTATAGTGTAGTGTGTAGCTGTAGTGTAGTGTGCAGCTGTAGAGTTGTGTGGTATGTAGCTGTAGTGTGTAGCTGTAGTGTAGTGTGTAGCTATAGTGTAGTGTGTAACTATAGTGTAGTGTGTAGCTGTAGTGTAGTGTGTAGCTGTAGTGTAGTGTGTAGCTGTAGTGTAGTGTGTAGCTATAGTGTAGTGTGTAGCCATATTGTAGTGTGCAGCTGTAGTGTAGTGTGTAGCTATAGTGTAGTGAGTAGCTATAGTGTAGTGTGCAGCTGTAGGGTAGTGTGTAGCTGTAGTGTAGTGTGTAGCTGTAGTGTGTAGCTATAGTGTAGTGTGCAGCTGTAGTGTAGTGTGCAGCTGTAGTGTAGTGTGTAGCTGTAGTGTAGTGTGTAGCTGTAGTGTGTAACTATAGTGTAGTGTGCAGCTGTAGAGTTGTGTGGTGTGTAGCTATAGTGTGTAGCTGTAGTGTGTAGCTGTAGTGTAGTGTGTAGCTGTAGTGTAGTGTGCAGCTGTAGTGTAGTGTGCAGCTGTAGTGTAGTGTGTAGCTGTAGTGTAGTGTGTAACTGTAGTGTGTAACTTTAGTGTAGTGTGTAACTGTAGTGTAGTGTGTAACTTTAGCTGTAGTGTGTAACTGTAATGTGTAACTTTAGTGTAGTGTGTAACTGTAGTGTGTAGCTGTTGTGTAACCGTAGTGTAACTGTAGTGTGTAACTGTAGTGCAGTGTGTAGCTGTAGTGTGTAACTGTAGTGTGTAACTGTAGTGCAGTGTGTAGCTGTAGTGTGTAACTGTAGTGTGTAACTGTAGTGCAGTGTGTAGCTGTAGTGTGTAGCTGTAGTGTGTAGCTGTTGTGTGTAGCTGTAGCATAGTGTGTAACTGTAGTGTGTAACTTTAGCTGTAGTGTGTAACTGTAGTATAGATGTTGTGTAGTGAGTAACTGTAGTGCAGTGTGTAGCTGTAGTGCGTAACTTTAGTGTAGTGTGTAGGTGTAGTGTGTAGTGTGTAGGTGTAGTGTGTAGGTGTAGTGTGTAGGTGTAGTGTGTAGCTGTAGTGTAGTGTGTAACTGTAGTGTAGTGTGTAACTGTAGTGTGTAGCTGTAGCATAGTGTGTAACTGTAGTGTGTAACTTTAGCTGTAGTGTGTAGCTGTAGTGTGTAGATGTTGTGTAGTGAGTAACTGTAGTGTGTAACTGTAGTGCAGTGTGTAGCTGTAGTGCGTAACTTTAGTGTAGTGTGTAGGTGTAGTGTGTAGTGTGTAGGTGTAGTGTGTAGGTGTAGTGTGTAGCTGTAGTGTAGTGTGTAAATGTGGTGCAGTGTGTAACTGTAGTGTGTAGCTTTAGTGTTTTACTGTAGTGTGTAGCTGTAGTGTGTAGCTGTAGTGTGTAGTGTGTAGTGTGCAGCTGTAGTGTAGTGTGTAGCTGTAGTGTAGTGTGCAGCTGTAGTGTAGTGTGCAGCTGTAGTGTAGTGTGTAGCTGTAGTGTAGTGTGTAGCTGTAGTGTAGTGTGTAGCTATAGTGTAGTGTGTAGCCATATTGTAGTGTGCAGCTGTAGTGTAGTGTGTAGCTATAGTGTAGTGAGTAGCTATAGTGTAGTGTGCAGCTGTAGGGTAGTGTGTAGCTGTAGTGTAGTGTGTAGCTGTAGTGTGTAGCTATAGTGTAGTGTGCAGCTGTAGTGTAGTGTGCAGCTGTAGTGTAGTTTGTAGCTGTAGTGTAGTGTGTAGCTGTAGTGTGTAACTATAGTGTAGTGTGCAGCTGTAGAGTTGTGTGGTGTGTAGCTATAGTGTGTAGCTGTAGTGTGTAGCTGTAGTGTAGTGTGTAGCTGTAGTGTAGTGTGCAGCTGTAGTGTAGTGTGCAGCTGTAGTGTAGTGTGTAGCTGTAGTGTAGTGTGTAACTGTAGTGTGTAACTTTAGTGTAGTGTGTAACTGTAGTGTAGTGTGTAACTTTAGCTGTAGTGTGTAACTGTAATGTGTAACTTTAGTGTAGTGTGTAACTGTAGTGTGTAGCTGTTGTGTAACCGTAGTGTAACTGTAGTGTGTAACTGTAGTGCAGTGTGTAGCTGTAGTGTGTAACTGTAGTGTGTAACTGTAGTGCAGTGTGTAGCTGTAGTGTGTAACTGTAGTGTGTAACTGTAGTGCAGTGTGTAGCTGTAGTGTGTAGCTGTAGTGTGTAGCTGTTGTGTGTAGCTGTAGCATAGTGTGTAACTGTAGTGTGTAACTTTAGCTGTAGTGTGTAACTGTAGTATAGATGTTGTGTAGTGAGTAACTGTAGTGCAGTGTGTAGCTGTAGTGCGTAACTTTAGTGTAGTGTGTAGGTGTAGTGTGTAGTGTGTAGGTGTAGTGTGTAGGTGTAGTGTGTAGGTGTAGTGTGTAGCTGTAGTGTAGTGTGTAACTGTAGTGTAGTGTGTAACTGTAGTGTGTAGCTGTAGCATAGTGTGTAACTGTAGTGTGTAACTTTAGCTGTAGTGTGTAGCTGTAGTGTGTAGATGTTGTGTAGTGAGTAACTGTAGTGTGTAACTGTAGTGCAGTGTGTAGCTGTAGTGCGTAACTTTAGTGTAGTGTGTAGGTGTAGTGTGTAGGTGTAGTGTGTAGGTGTAGTGTGTAGCTGTAGTGTAGTGTGTAAATGTGGTGCAGTGTGTAACTGTAGTGTGTAGCTTTAGTGTTTTACTGTAGTGTGTAGCTGTAGTGTGTAGCTGTAGTGTGTAGTGTGTAGTGTGCAGCTGTAGTGTGCAGCTGTAGTGTAGTGTGTAGCTGTAGTGTAGTGTGTAAATGTAGTGTAGTGTGCAGCTGTAGTGAAGTGTGTAGCTGTAGTGAAGTGTAGCTGAGATGTAGTGTGCAGCTGTAGTGAAGTGTGTGGCTTTAGTGTAGTGTGTAAATGTAGTGTAGTGTGTAGCTATAGTGTAGTGTGTGGCTGTAGTGTAGTGTGTAGCTATAGTGTAGTGTGTAGCTATAGTGTAGTGTGTGGCTGTAGTGTAGTGTGTAGCTGTAGTGTGTAACTTTAGCTTTAGTGTGTAACTGTAGTGTGTAACTTTAGCGGTATGTTGTTAAGTTACAGCCTTGTTCTAAAATTGATTGAATGAATTGTTTTCCTCATCAATCTACACACAATACCCCATAATGGCATAGCTAAAACAGTTTTTTTTTTTACATGTTTGCAAATATATAGAATAAAATAAACTGAAATACCTTAGTTACATAAGTATTCAGACCCTTTGCTATGAGACCCTTTGCCACTGATCATCCTTGAGATGTTCCTACAACTTGATTGGAGTCCACCTGTGGTAAATTCATTTGATTGGACATGATTTGGAAAGGCACACACCTGTCTATATAAGGTCCCACAGTTGACAGTGCATGTCAGAGTAAAAATCAAGCCATGAGGTTGAAGGAATTGTCCGTAGAGCTGCGGGACAGGATTGTGTCGAGGCACAGATCTGGGGAAGGGTACCAAAACATTTCTGCAGCATTGAAGGTCCCTAGGAACACAGTGCCCTCTCTCGTTCTTAAAGGGAAGAAGTTTGGAACCACCGAGACTCTTCCTAGAGCTGGCTCCCGGCCAAACTGAGCAATCGGTGAAGAAGGGCCTTTGTCAGGGAGGTGACCAAGAACCCGATAGTCACTCTGACAGAGCTTGGGAGAACGTTTCAGAAAGACAACCATCTCTGCAGCACTCCACCAATCATGCCTTTATGGTAGGGTTGCCAGACGAAAGCCACTCCTCAGTAAAAGGCACATGAGCGTCCGCTTGGAGTTTGCCAAAGGGCACCTAAAGGACTCTCAGACCATGAGAAACAAGATTAAACTCTTTGGCCTGAATGCCAAGCATCACGTCTGGAGGAAACCAGGCACCATCCCTACAGTGAAGCATGGTGCTGCCACCACCATGCTGTCGGGAGGTTTTTCAGCAGCAGCAGGGACTGGGAGACTAGTCAGGATCGAGGGAAAGATGAATGTAGCAATGTACAGAGAGATCCTTGATAAAAACTTGCTCCAGAGTGGTCAAAACCTCAGACTGGGACAATTGTACACCTTCCAACAGGACAATGACCCTATGCGCACAGCCAAGACCACGCAGGAGTGGCTTCGGGACAAGTCTCTGAGTGTCCTTGAGTGGCTCAGCCAGAACCTGGATGAACCTGATCTAACATCTCTGGAGAGACCTGAAAATAGCTGTGCAGCAACACTCCACATCCAACCTGACAGAGCTTGAGAGGATCTGCAGAGAAGAATAGGAAAACTCCCCAAATACAGGTGTGCCAAGCTTGTAGCGTCATACCCAAGAAGACTCAAGGCTGTAATCGCTGCTTCAACAAAGTACTGAGTAAAGGGTCTAAATACTTATGTAAATGTGATATTTACATTTTTATAAATTAAAAACAGTTTTTGCTTTGTCATTATGGGGTATTGTGTGAAGATTGATGAGGGGGACAAAAACTATTTTATCCATTTTAGAATTAGGCTGTAACGTAACAACATGTGGGAAAAGGCAAGGGGTTTGAATACCTTGTGAATGCACTGTAACTGTATTATGAAGCTGTTCATTTTTTGTCATTTAGCAAAAGCACTTATCCAGAGCAATTAGGGATAAGTGCCTTGCTCAAAGGCATATCGAACGATTTTTCACCTAGTCGACTCGAAGATTCAAACCAGCGGTTACTGGCCCAGCACTCTTCACCGCTAGCTGCCTACCTAGTGTGTAGCTGTAGTGTAGTGTGTAGGTGCACTTTAGTGTGTAACTGAGCACTACCTGTGAATGGATCTATGGTGTTACCAAGCACTGAGTCCATGGCGTCTTCAACTGGTTGGATCATAGTGTCAATGAAGGAAAAGCTGATCATGGGACAAATGGATGCATCTCTAGCTGCCTGCTCCTCCTCCTGTTTCTTTAGCCGCTCTGCCTCCTTCTTCTCGGCGTCCGCCTTCGCTTTCTCCTCCTTTTTCTTTGCCATCTCTACTGCCTTTATCGCGTCTGCTTCTGCTTTTTTTATTGCGTCCTCCTCGGCTTTTATCCTCTCTGCCTCCTTCTTCCTCAGGTAGTCTGATTTCCTCAAGACCGGGGCTGTAGAAAACAAGCAGAAACCATTATGAATGATATGAGTGGTATGGAATAGCAGAGGAGTTTATAATTATATAGTCTAACATTTGTGCTTCATCATTGAGAATATCAGACCTTCTAAATTCTAACATGGTCGATATGTATTGAAGTATAATATATTATACGTACAGTATGATACATATACTGGTCCTTATTAGACGACTGGAAACTAATCAAAAACGAAAGTGATTGATTGATTGACTGACTGACTGAAACAACATCTGTTTACAGTAGGTCCACTTACTGATAGGGGGGCTGATTTCAGGTGTGGTAGCATAGGGGTCAATAGCGCTCTCTTTGTAGGTATTTGTCCGGTCTCTTAGCCGTTTGACAACTTCCCGGAGTGTGTCATCTGCATACCTGTTGTACACAACCGGCGGAGGTGGAGGAGGGGGCTGCTCTTCACTGCATCAAGAGACAAGATGACAAATTGTTTAACAGGGCTCTAATTAATTCAAATAATCAGAAGAACATGATTTGTTTTCAAATAAAAGGAGGATGAATGTTATGGCATGTTCCTTAAATAGATATTGCATGTAAGGGCAGTCCGGACCAGGTGCAGAGATTTTTTTTTGTGCACTACTGATTACATCAGTACAGTTGTGACCGGTCAAACATTTAAAATATATTTTTTGTTGTTGCCTGTTCTACATGTTATTTTGGCATTAATACGTGTCACATATCAGTTTGCAAACAATGTAAAAAATAAAATAAAATTGGACTTAATAGAGTTACAGTAGAAGTGCCCATCCAAGAAGGCGTCAAATACAAGAATCCATGTATATACACACACATCTTTAAAAAAAAAAATATTTTCCTTTATTACTTTCTAACCCTACCACTTCTCCCCTAATTGGAGTAAACTAGTGAACAACATTTCTTAGGCTTCTACCAGCTTATACATTCTATATACATTTTACAGGCACAGTAATTTTACAGGCACTATTATACAATAGTTATATTTTATTTATTTTTACTCCTGTCCTTTATCTAACCTCAACCTCTCCCATCTACAGTATTTCTTTCACAAAAGTTCTGAACCTATATGGACACAGTATGTTTTACATTAGTTATCTTGTTGTTATTAGTTGTTATTATTCCCAACCTTCAGGTCCATTCAACCGCTCCCATCTATTTCATAACACCATCCATATTGCAGAGTTAGCTTCAGGTAAAAGTTGCAATTCTTCAGCCATTCCTGAACCTGCAACCAAAAATAAGCTACTGTACGTATGGACAGTACCAAAACTGATCTAATGATTCTGTCTCTTCGCAGCAAGATCTGCAGAGATGGGAAGGTTGTACCCGCCATATATACAACTCTATTGGTTGCAAGAATTTGGGATAATAATTTAATTTGAAAAATGTTACATTTTGAATCCAGCGCTGTTTTGAGTATCAGTTCATAAACCATGTGCCATGGAATCGGTACGTTGAAAATCTCTTCCCAAATATTTTGCCATCTATATGGCACAGCTGTCCATTTTTTGGTCCTTGAAGGAAACTCGTATACTTTTTTATTTATCACAATTTTTCTTTAACCAATTATGGTGTTTAATGAAGGGCCGACAGATTCCCTACTTTCCCCCTTCCACTTTCCTCTTCCAATATTGCGGTAATGCTGCAATTAGTTGGTTGTAATTTTGGGTAGAGCACACATTTCCATATATTTTTGTTTGATGCACGTGTGACATAAATCTACCAGTCTTACAGTATTTGTAAAGTTTTAATCTGAATAAAGGGGAAAAGGCCTTTCTTGTACACGGGGTGAGACATTCTTACTAATTTGCTAGAGAATCAGTTTGGATTGAAGTATATCTTTTGTATGACTGAAGGCTTTAGTGAGAGATCTAAAGCATTAATATTTAATCATGTCAGCCCTGCAAATTCATATTCATTGTATAAATAGGCCCGTTTAATTTGGACTATTCTTTAATGCAAAATCTACATAGGCGTACAGAGGCCCATTATTAGCAACCATCGCGCTCCTGTGTTCCAATGGCACGTTGTGTTAGCTAATCCAAGTTTATCATTTTAAAAGGCTAATTGATCATTAGACAACCCTTTTGCAATTATGTTAGCACAGCTGAAAACTGTTGTTCTGATTAAAGAAGCAATAAAACTGTCCTTCTTTAGACTAGTTGAGTATCTGGAGCATCAGCATTTGTGGGTTCGATTACAGGCTCAAAATCGTCAGTCTATTCCTGTTCTGAGAAATGAAGGCTATTCCATGTGAGAAATTGCCAAGAATGAGATTGCCATCTCATAAAACGCTGTGTACAACTCCCTTCACAGAACAGCGCATACTGGCTCTAAACAGAATAGAAAGAGGAATGGGAGGCCCCGGTGCCAAACTGAGCAAGAGGACAAGTACATTAGTGTCTAGTTTGAGAAACAGACGCCTCACAAGTCCTCAACTGGCAGCTTCATTAATAAATAGTACCCGCAAAACACCAGTCTCAACGTCAACAGTGAAGAGGCGACTCCGGGATGCTGGCCTTCTAGGCAGAGTTCCTCTGTCCAGTGTCTGTGTTCTTTTGCCCATCTTAATCTTTTCTTTTTATTGACCAGTCAGATATGACCTTTTCTTTGCAACTCTGCCTAGAAGGCCAGCATCCCGGAGTCACTGACATTTCTAAGTGACCCCAAACTTTTGAACGGTAGTGTCAGCGATTGGGTGCAGAGATGTAGCGGAGTCAGGCGCAGGACACAGTTTAGAGTAAAACAACTGAGTTTACTCAATTAAACAAACAAGCAATATTCCAATAAGGTAAATACAAACTAACACCTACTAACAACCACTAAGACACCAACAATCACGGACAGAACAGAAAGGTATGCCAGAGGGTTAAATAAGGAACATGATATGGGAATTGAAACCAGGTGTGTGTAATACAGACAAAACGAAACGAAAATGAAACATGGATGGTGGTGACTAGAAAGCCGGTGACGTCGACCGCCGAACACCACCCGAACAAGGAGAGGGGCCGACTTTGGCGGAAGTCGTGACAGGTAGTGTATATATACAGTGGCTTGCGAAAGTATTCACCCCCTTGGCATTTTTCCTATTTTGTTGCCTTACAACCTGGAATTATAATGGATTTTGGGGGGTTTGTATCATTTGATTTACACAACATGCCTACCACTTTGAAGATGCAAAATATTTTTGGGTGTGAAACAAACAAGAAATAAGACAAAAACTGAAAACTTGAGCGTGCGTAACTATTCACCCCCCCAAAGGCAATACTTTGTAGATCCACCTTTCGCAGCAATTACAGCTGCAAGTCTCTTGGAGTATGTCTCTATAAGCTTGGCTCCCGTACGGACTCGGGAGGGACGAAGGTCGAGAGCCATGCGTCTTCCGAAACACAACCCAGCCAAGCCGCACTGCTTCTTGGCACAATGCCCGCTTAACCCGGAAGCCAGCAGCACCAATGTGTCGGAGGAAACACCGTACACCTGGCGATGTGTCAGCGTGCTCTGCGCCCGGCCCGCCACAGGAGTCGCTAGAGCGCCATGGGACAAGGACATCCTGGCCGGCCAAACCCTCCCCTAACCCGGACGACGCTGGGCCAATTGTGCGCTGCCTCATGGGTCTCCCGGTTGCGGCCGGCTGTTTTACTCCTCCACAGTTTAAAACTTTCTGAGAAGTAGCCATTATTTACTATTTTCCACCTAAGATTACTATACATGACTTTAACCCATTTTATAAGAGATTCTCCTAAATTGAAATGTTCCAGGCATTTATATATAAACTCCAGTCGTACTTTATCAAAAGCCTTTTTTAAATTCAGCTATAAATAGCAGGCCTGGTTTCCCAGATTTTTCATAGTGTTCTATTGTTTCCAATACTTGTCCTATATTATCTCTAATGTATCGTATATGTAAAAAAACATGTCTGATTAGAATTAATAATATCCACCAATACCTTTTCAAATCTATGCACTATACATTTTGCTAGAATTGTTTTCATCGCAACACTGAAGTGTAACGGGCCTCCAATTTTTTATATTTACCGCTTATATCCTGTTTCAGTAATAATGAAATCAGACCATCTTGTTGAGTGTCCGATATTCTACCATTGGTTAAAACATCCTAATACCGGTCCTCTGAGAATATCAAAAAGGTATGCCATCCAGCCCTGGAGCTTTCCCAGACTTAAAAGCTTTAATTGCATCAAGAAGTTCCTCCTCTGTAATTTTGCCTTCACATGAGTATTTCTGTAAAGCTGTTAATTTTACATTATTAATAGAAAGTAGCCACTCTTTGCCTTGATGACAGCTTTGCACACTCTTGCCATTCTCTCAACCAGCTTCATAAGGAATGCTTTTCCAACAGTCTTGAAGGAGTTCCCACATACAGTGGCAAGAAAAAGTATGTGAACCCTTTGAAAATACCTGGATTTCTGCATAAATTGGTCCTAACATTTGATTTCATCTTCATCTAGGTCACAACAGTAGACAAACACAGTCTGCTTAAACTGACAACACACAAACAATTATACGTTTTCATGTCTTTATTGAACACACTGTGTAAACAGTCACAGTACAGGGTGGAAAAAGTATGTGAACCCTTGTATTCAATAACTGGTTGACCCTCCTTTGGCAGCAATAACCTCAACCAAACGTTTTCTGTAGTTGTGGATCAGACTTGCACAACGGTCAGGAGGAATTTTGGACCATTCCTCTTTACAAAACTGTTTCAGTTCAGCAATATTCTTGGGATGTCTGGTGTGAACTGCTCTCTTGAGGTCATGCCACAGCATCTCAATTGGGTTGAGGTCAGGACTCTGACTGGGCTAATCCAGGAGGCATATTTTCTTCTGTTGTTGATTTACTATGGTGTTTTAGGTCGTTGTCTTGTTGCATCACCCAACTTCTGTTGAGCTTCAATTGGCGGACAGATAACTTAACATTCTCCTGCAAAATGTCTTGATAAACTTGGGAATACATTTTTTCCGTCGATGACAGCAAGCTGTCCAGGCCCTGATGCAGCAAAGCAACCCCAAACCATGATGCTCCCTCCACTATACTTTACAGTTGGGAGGAGGTTTTGATGTTGGTGTGCTGTGCATTTTTTCCTCCACATATAGTGCTGTGTGCTCCTTCCAAACAACTCAACTGTAGTTTCATCGGTCCACAGAATATTTAGCCAGTAGCGCTGTAGAACATCCAGATGCACTTTCACAAACTTCAGACAGCAATGTCTTTTTTGGACAGCAGTGGTTTCTTCTGTGGTGTCCTCCCATGAACACCATTCTTGTTTAGTGTTTTAAGTATTGTAGACTCATCAAGGATGTTAGCGTGTTCGTCTTTAGCTGACACTCTAGGATTCTTCTTAAACCTCATTGAGCATTCTGCGCTGTGCTCTTGCAGTCATTTTTACAGGATGGCCACTCCTAGGGAAAGTAGCAACAGTGCTGACTTTATTTATAGACAATTTGTCTTACCGTAGACTGATGAACATCAAAGCTTTTAGAGATAAAATCCTTTCCAGCTTTATGCAAGTCAACAATTCTTAATCTTAGGTCTTCTGAGATCTCTTTTGTTCGAGGCATGATTCACATCAGGCAATGCATTTTGTGAATAGCAACCTCAAATTTTGTGAGTGTTTTTTATAGGGCAAGGCAGCTTTAACCAACATCTCCAATCTTGTCTCATTGATTGGACTACATGTTAGCTAACTCCTGACTCCAATTAGCTTTTGGAGAAGTCATTAGCGCAATTTAAGCACACTATGTTTGTCTATTGTTGAGACTTAGATAAAGATCAGATCAAATTTGATAACCAATCTATATGCAGAAATCCAGGTAATTCCAAAGGGTTCACATACTTTTTCTTGCCACTGTACGCTGAGCACTTGCTGGCTGCTTTTCCTTCACTCTGCAGTCCAACTCATCCCAAACCATCTTAATTGGGTTGAGGTTGGGTTATTGTGGAGGCCAGGTCATCTGATGCAGCACTCCATCACTCTCCTTTGTGGTCAAATAGCCCTGATACAGCCTGGAGGTGTGTTTTGGGTCATTGTCCTGTTGAAAAACAAACGATAGTCCCACTAAACGCAAACCAGATGGGATGGCGTATCACTGCAGAATGTTGTGGTAGCCATGCTGGTTAAGTGTGTACTGAATTGTAAATAAATCACCAACAGTGTCACCAGCAAAGTACCCTCACACCTCCCCCCATGCTTCACCGTGCGTCATCATCCGCTCAGCTACTCTGCGTCTCACATACTCTGCGTCTCACAGACACGGTGGTTGGAACCAAAAATCTAAAATTTGGACTCATCAGACCAAAGGACAGATTTCCACCAGTCTAATGTCCCTTGCTCGTGTTTTTTGGCCCAAGCAAGTCTCTTCGTCTTGTCCTTTCGTTGTGGTTTCTTTGCAGCAATTTGACCATGAAGGCCTGATTCACAGTCCCCTCTGAACAGTTGATGTTGAGATGTGTCTGTCACTTGAACTCTGTGAAGCATTTATTTGGGCGGCAATCTGAGGTGCAGTTAACTCTAATGAACGTATCCTCTGCAGCAGAGGTAACTGGGTCTTTCTTTCCTGTGGCGGTCCTCATGAGAGCCAGTTTCATCACAGCGCTTGATGGTTTTTGTGACTGCACTTGAAGAAACTTTAAAAGTTCTTGACATTATCCTGATTGACTGACCTTCATGTTCTAAAGTAATGATGGACTGTCGTTTCTCTTTGCTTATTTCAGCTGTTCTTGCCATAATATTGACTTATACTTTTACCAAATAGGGCTATCCTCTGTATACCACCCTTACCTAGCCACAACATAATTGATTGGCTCAGACGCATTAAGAAGGAAAGAAATTCCACAAATTTACTTTGAACAAGGCACACCTGTTAATTGAAATGCATTTCAGGTGACTACCTCATGAAGCTGGTTGAGAGAATGCCAAGAGTGTTCAAAGCTAGATGGTGCCGACAGAGATGGTCGCCTCGCTTCAGGTCCTTAGGAAACGATGCAGTAATTAGATGTTTTATACATTATTTCTTACATTGTTAGTCCAGAAAATCTCAGGCGTCATTACATATAGCCGGGAAGAACTACTGGATATAAAAGTGATGTCATTTGACCAACATTATGACCAGGAATACGACTTTCCCGAAGTAGATCCTTTGTTCGGACCTCCACCATGGACATGGGATCTTATCCCAGAGGCCGACCCAAAACAACGTTGTCGCCGCAGGAGAGGCAGACGGAGTGGCCTACTGGTCAGACTTAGAAGGCGGGCACCCCATCCACCGCTTCCTAGCATATTACTCGCCAATGTCCAATCTCTAGAAAACAAGGTGGACGAAATTAGTGCACGAGTTGCCTTCCAGAGAGACAAAAGATTGTAACATTCTCTGTTTCACGGAAACATGGCTCACTTGAGACATGTTGTCAGAGTCGGTTCAGCCACCCGGTTTCTTCACGCATTGCGCCGACAGAAACAAACATCTCTCTGGTAAGAAGAAGGGCAGGGGTGTATGCCTTATGATTAGCGACTCATGGTGTAATCATAACAACATACAGTAACTCAAGTCCTTTTGTTCACCTTACCCTAGAATTCCTTACAATCAAATGCTGACTGTATTATATACCAAGAGAATACTCTTCGATTATAGTCACAGCCGTGTATACTCCCCCCCACCCCAAACAGATACCTCGACGGCCCTGAAAGTACTTCCCTGGACTATATGTAAATTGGAAGCATGTACCCTGAGGCTGCATTTATTGTAGCTGGGGATTTTAACAAACCTAATCTGAGAACAAGGCTTCCTAAATTCCTTCTGCATATCGAATGCGCGACACAAGTTGGTAGCATTCTGGACCATTACTACTCTTACTCTAACTCGACTCCGCCCTGTGCAACTGGGTCCTGGACTTTCGACCCCGCCTCCAACTCAATCATCAAGTTTGCAAATGACACCACAGTGGTAGGCTTGATTACCAACAACGACGAGACGGCCTACAGGGAGGAGGTGAGGGCCCTCGGAGTGTGGTGTCAGGAAAATAACCTCTGACTCAACGTCAACAAAACAAAGGAGACGATTGTGGACTTCAGGAAACAGCAGAGGGAGCGTCCCCCCATCCACATCGACAGAACAGTAGTGGAGAAGGTGGAAAGTTAAGTTCCTCGGCGTACACATCACGGACAAACTGAAATGGTCCATTCCTCCTGACAGAGCTGGTGTAACTGAGTCAGGTTTGTAGGCCTCCTTCCCCACAAATGTTCTATATGATTGAGGTCTGGGCTTTGTGATGGCCACTCCAATACCATGACTTTGTTGTCCTTAAGCCATTTTGCCACAACTTTGGAAGTATGCTTAGGGTCATTGTCCATTTGGAAGACCCATTTGCGACCAAGATTTAGCTTCCTGAATGATGTCTTGAGATGTTGCTTCAATATATCCACATAACTTTCCTCTCTCATGATGCCATCTATTTTGTGAAGTGCACCAGTCCCTCCTGCAGCAAAGCACCCCCACAACATGATGCTGCCACCCCCGTGCTTCAGGGTTGGGATGGTGTTCTTCGCCTTGCAAGCCTTCCCCTTTTTCCTCCAAACATAACGATGCTCATTACGGCCAAACAGTTCTATTTTTGTTTCATCAGACCAGAGGACATTTCTCCAAAAAGTACTATCTTTGTCCCCATGTGCAGTTGCAAACCGTAGTCTGGCTTTTTTATGACGGTTTTGGAGCAGTGGCTTCTTCCTTCCTCAGCGGCCTTTCAGGTTATCTCGATATAGGACTCTTTTTACTGTGGATAAAGATACTTTTGTACCTGTTTCCTCCAGCATCTTCACAAGGTCCTTTGCTGTTGTTCTGGGATTGATTTGCACTTTTCACACCAAAGTACGTTCATCTCTAGGAGACAGAATGCGTCTCCTTCCTGAGCGGTATGACGGCTGCATGGTCCCATGGTGTTTATACTTGCGTACTATTGTTTGTACAGATGAACGTGGTACCTTCAGGCATTTGGAAATTGCTCCCAAGGATGAACCAGACTTGTGGAGGTCTACAATTCTTTTCTGAGCTCTTGGCTGATTTCTTTTGATTTTCCCATGATGTCAAGCAAAGAGGCACTGAGTTTGAAGGTAGGCCTTGAAATACATCCACAGGTACACCTCCAATTGACTCAAATTATGTCAATTAGCCTATCAGAAGCTTCTATAGCCATGACATCATTTTCTGGAATTTTCCAAGTTGTTTCAAGGCACAGTCAACTTAGTGCATGTAAACTTCTGACCCACTGGAATTGTGATACAGTGAATTATAAGTGAAACCATCTACCTGCAAACAATTGTTTGAAAAATTACTTGTATCATGTACAAAGTAGATGTCCTAACCGACTTGCCAAAACTATAGTTTGTTAACAAGAAATTTGTGGAGTGGTTGAAAAACAAGTTTTAATGACTCCAACCTAAGTGTTTGTAAACTTCTGACTTCAACTGTATTTATATGTACATATTCTTATTAATTTACATTTGTGTGTATTAAGTAGTTGTTGTGAATTTGTTCGATTACTTGTTAGATATTACTGCACTGTCGGAACTAGAAGCACAAGCATTTCGCTACACTCGCATTAACATCTGCTAACCACGTGTATGTGACCAATAAAATTTGATTTGATGTGCTTTGAGCTGTCATCAAGACAAAGGGTGGATACTTTGATAAATCGCAAATATAAAATATATTTTGATTTGTTTCACACATTTTTGGTTACTACATGATTCCATATGTTTTATTTAATAGTTTTGATGTCTTCAGTATTATTCTACAATTTAGAAAATAGTAAAAAATAAAGAAGAACCCTGGAATGAGTAGGTGTGTCCAAACATTTGACTGGTACAGAATATATGATTTTTTTCTCCCACAGAAAACTTGGGGGGCCAAATAAAACCACCCCTGGGCCAAATTCAGTTGGGGAACCCGACAGTATGGTATTAGACAGGGCCTAGATTTGATCCTAGGTGTACAGAGTTGCATCGGCTACATTCAAATAACTCCTCGTAATCATTATGGTTGTGTTTACAAAGTCTGCCCAATTCTGATCTTTTGCAACTAATTGGTCTTTTGACCAATCAGATCTTACGCCAATAATTCGGCAAAAGATCAGAATTGAGCTGCCTGTGTAAACGCAGTGGGACCACCATGTCTGTGTTGTCCATGGGGACCTATTGAGTCATACTCAGCACAGCAGCATACCACCCACCTGCCATCTTAGTACTAGGAACAAATATAATCGCCGTCTCTCTCTCTCGTGCTCTCTCTCACTCTCTCCAGGCGCACTGGAGGTAATCCTGGTGCTAGTGATTAGTTGGTTACACAGTAATTGCCAGGTGTACCAGGAAACTAAGTATACTTTCCTTCTGTACTGTACATCCCTAATATACTCTGAGAAGATGCTGTATTTACACTGGACTGGTATTCACATTTTATCTGTCCCTTTTTAATTTACTGCAGTGGGCTAAATCAGGGTCACACATAATATTTATTGGTACGGTTAAACAATCTACTTTGAAACAAAAGTATACACATCACATACATGGTTGTACCATGTCAGATATAGAATTGTAATGTATTCAATTTTAGTTTGCATCCCAATATTACACTTTTATATACATCACAGAAGACTGAAAAATAACAAAACTGTTTGACATAGAAACAGCTGATTTTCAGCATATTCTTTGAAAAACTCTTTATTAATTATGAAATTATGAAAAATATTATTGACATTCCACCCATGAGGCCACTAGAGGGCACTTTGCTCAGTCAAATCAAATCAAATAATTCCACTGCAGGAAAGGGCTACAATGGTTCTCGTTTCTCTGCACTGTACTTAAAGATATTTCCCACTAGCATCTTATAAGAATTCTATACCAGATGAAGCGTTTAAGAAAACACACACACACATTAAGAGGTATGGAGCTTACTACTCTGTCTAGTCAGAAATAGAAGCAGGTGGGATTTCCGTTCTGTTTTTACCTGGCTGTACCTCAAGAAGGAAATAGGATTTCAGTACACGTCACACACACTGTATGTGAAATCAGCCTTTACAGAAGCCAAATACAGAATACAAGTTCTCTCAATCAAGACCAGCGACTAATCCACTCTAAAACGTAGCATACTTCCTTGAAGTCAGAAATTAGCTACAGTACAGAGAAAGCAAAGAAAACCTTTGCAAATAAAACTTACACGTGAACTACCACCACCCATCCCCTGACCTCATTAAGTCACAAATACCCATAATCCCATAATCTTATTCAGCTACTTTGGGAGTCACAAGCTGCAAGTCATTCTGTAGTGAGGAGGGAAAACATCAAGCCATCGCTAAGCAGCTGCCTGCAGACAAAATAGAGGCCTACACTGCACTATTAGTCTATTTGTAATCTTGCTTATGTTGTCCTTAGTACTGTAAACATGTAGACTATTGTCTTCCCACAAGCCACAGACACAGCCACAGCCACTGCAGTTGTGGGAAGAGACCAGTCTACATGTTTCTGTGCTGTGTACGGACACCACATGTATAAGCTTTGTACACATGTTGTATTCGGCACGTGTCAAATAAAATTAGACTGGATTTGATTTGTTTTAGCTACATGGAAGACACATAGATCTCTTTAACTAAACACTGAAGAGATTGAACAGAAAGTATTTGCTCTCTGGCTACCAGACTATTATCAACACATCTCATCTCAGTAGATGAACAGCCCCACTATGAACTCTCTCTCACTCCCCAGGTTCTCCCCTATCTCCTTAACAACTCTGTGATGTCCTACTACCCCTATTTGGCAGTTCCTGTGGGGTGTACTGGCTGAACTAATAGCCCATAGACAGTTTCACAGCTAGGTGTTATTCATGTTCTTACCCTTCAGCCCCATCAGCGGGTTTGTCCCCTTCTGCAGGTGCTGGGGCAGCGGCCGGGGCTGGGGCAGGAGCTGCGGCAGGGGCTGGGGCAGGAGCTGCGGCCGGGGCTGGGGCAGGATCTGGGGCTGGAGCTGGGGCAGGATCTATGGGTAGTGTACAAAAGATAAAATGAGCAAGTGGATCAGTGTAGAATGTGAGTAGAGACTGAAACTTAAGACCATACACTGAGTATATCAAACATTAGGAACACCTTCCTATTATTGAGTTGCATCCCTTTTTGTCCGCAGAACAGCCTTAATGCTTTGGGGCATGGCCTCTACAAGGTGTCGAAAGTATTCCACAGGGATACTGGCCCATGTTGACTCCAATGCTTCCCAAAGTTGTGTCAAGTTGGCTGGATGTCCTATCTGGTGGTGGACCATTCTTGATACACACAGGAAACTGTTGAGCGTGAAAAACCCAGCAGCGTTGCAGTTCTTGACACACTCAAACTAGTGCGCCTGGCACCTACTATCATACCCCGTTCAAAGGAATGTAAATATTTAGTCTTTCCCATTCACCATCTGAATGGCATACATACACAATCCATGTCTCAATTGTCTCGGCTTAAATATCCTTATTTAACCTGTCTCCCCCTCTTCATCTACACTGATTGAAGTGGATTTAACAAGTGACATCAATATGGGATCGTAGCTTCACCTGAATTCACCTGGGCAGTCTATGTCATGGGAAGAGCATGTTTTGTATACTCTATGTATATTACTTAGGAGAAAAACAACATGACAACATCTGAAAGTAATGGAATTGCTTACTGCCATCACACACAAAAAGCTATCATAAATGAAGCCTTTGTTGTTCTAGAATGCACTGAGTGTCAGTGTGTGTCTCTGAGATGTGGATTATAGTGAAAGAGAAAAGGTGCAGAGGGAATGGATATGTGTTGTTTCTGCTGCTGATGTATAGGAACAGACAGTTGGACTAGGGAGCAGGCTGCCATGTCTGTCCTACTTCCCAAACCAGCACTCGTGTCTCCACAACACAACCCAGGTAGACCAAACATTAGCTTTTCTTTCACCTCAGCAATGAAATAGTTAACTGGAATGATATGATAAACCAATTTAATTATATAATGGAATCAAATTTAGTTGTTACTAAATAAAATAATTGAATGATATGATGGAGTAAAATGTAGTATAGTAAGTTACTCTCTTTGAATGAGAGCCTGAGAGAAAGTGAGGATATTGAAGAATCAGGGAGCCAAAGCTTCACATGTCACAATCACTTTGGGAGTTTGGGCCTTGTTAAATCAAATGTAGAGGTCTGCCAGATTCCCAGTGTAAGAAAAGGTATTTTTGGAATAATGTAATCAACAAACAATGTTTTGTTTGCATTATACTCTGTTAGTTACACAAAAATAAACTCAACTGGATCCCAAATCAAACATACTTTTTTTTGCCAGAAACCTTCTGCTTTGTTTTTGTTCTTTACCTGAAACCCAGCCCATTGTTATAGTTTTGTTAGGTAAAATAAAGCAGAGATCACAGTAAACATATATCTCCTGGAGTTCCAGGAAATCCATAGACAAGAGGTTAGAATGAGACTTTGTTAATGTTGTGGCTGCAACATTTCTGGGTGTGTGCCAGAGGGTATGCCACAGCCAAAACACCAACAATGAAAAGTCTTAATTCTGTCCCCTTGTGTTTGAGTATTATACACTGCTCAAAAAAATAAAGGGAACACTTAAACAGCACAATGTAACTCCAAGTCAATCACACTTCTGTGAAATCAAACTGTCCACTTAGGAAGCAACACTGATTGACAATAAATTTCACATGCTGTTGTGCAAATGGAATAGACAAAAGGTGGAAATTATAGGCAATTAGCAAGACACCCCCCAAAACAGGAGTGATTCTGCAGGTGGTGACCACAGACCACTTCTCAGTTCCTATGCTTCCTGGCTGATGTTTTGGTCACTTTTGAATGCTGGCGGTGCTCTCACTCTAGTGGTAGCATGAGACGGAGTCTACAACCCACACAAGTGGCTCAGGTAGTGCAGTTCATCCAGGATGGCACATCAATGCGAACTGTGGCAAAAAGGTTTGCTGTGTCTGTCAGCGTAGTGTTCAGAGCATGCATGCGCTACCAGGAGACAGGCCAGTACATCAGGAGACGTGGAGGAGGCCGTAGGAGGGCAACAACCCAGCAGCAGGACCGGTACCTCCGCCTTAGTGCAAGGAGGTGCACTGCCAGAGCCCTGCAAAATGACCTCCAGCAGGCCACAAATGTGCATGTGTCAGCATATGGTCTCACAAGGGGTCGGAGGATCTCATCTCGGTACCTAATGGCAGTCAGGCTACCTCTGGCGAGCACATGGAGGGCTGTGCGGCCCCACAAAGAAATGCCACCCCACACCATGACTGACCCATCGCCAAACCGGTCATGCTGGAGGATGTTGCAGGCAGCAGAACGTTCTCCACGGCGTCTCCAGACTCTGTCACGTCTGTCACATGTGCTCATGTGCTCAGTGTGAACCTGCTTTCATCTGTGAAGAGCACAGGGCGCCAGTGGCGAATTTGCCAATCTTGGTATTCTCTGGCAAATGCCAAACGTCCTGCACGGTGTTGGGCTGTAAGCACAACCCCCACCTGTGGACGTCGGGCCCTCATACGAACCTCATGGAGTCTGTTTCTGACCGTTTGAGCAGACACATGCACATTTGTGGCCTGCTGGAGGTCATTTTGCAGGGCGCTGGCAGTGCACCTCCTTGCACAAAGGCGGAGGTAGCGGTCCTGCTGCTGGGTTGTTGCCCTCCTACGGCCTCCTCCACGTCTCCTGATGTACTGGCCTGTCTCCTGGTAGCGCCTGCATGCTCTGGACACTACGCTGACAGACACAGCAAACCTTTTTGCCACAGTTCGCATTGATGTGCCATCCTGGATGAACTGCACTACCTGAGCCACTTGTGTGGGTTGTAGACTCCATCTCATGCTACCACTAGAGTGAGAGCACCGCCAGCATTCAAAAGTGACCAAAACATCAGCCAGGAAGCATAGGAACTGAGAAGTGGTCTGTGGTCACCACCTGCAGAATCACTCCTGTTTTGGGGGGTGTCTTGCTAATTGCCTATAATTTCCACCTTTTGTCTATTCCATTTGCACAACAGCATGTGAAATGTTTTGTCAATCAGTGTTGCTTCCTAAGTGGACAGTTTGATTTCACAGAAGTGTGATTGACTTGGAGTTACATTGTGTTTTTTAAGTGTTCCCTTTATTTTTTTGAGCAGTGTATGATACAAACTGAGCAAGTTCAATATCATATAGAAGCAAGAGAAAATGCTAGATGAAAACAAAGAAACTTACCTGCTGGTTTAGCCTCCTCCTTCTTAGGTTCTTCCTCTTTCTTCTCCTCATCCTTTTTCTCTGCAGGCTTCTCCTCTTCCTGGGAAAACAACACTGTTACGTCACTGAAAACAATAGCCCATATTCACCAACAGACTTAGAGTAATGCTGATCTAGGATCCGATTTCCCATTTTATTCATTATTACCTGAAAAGGCAAAACTGATCCTAGATCAGCACTCCTACTCTTAGATATGGTCCAATGATACATGAAGACAGGTGCCCATTAGCACCGAAGTGACACAGTTTCTCTTGACCCCTGCAAGGTCATAGCTTTGCTTTAGCTAATGGATAAATGTTTATTGGTAGAACTATTTGGTCGATATTTTCTCATGTTAAGCCAAACATTTCACGAAGCAACAATAATATCATTCCCTCAGTCATTTAAAGTTGGAAATTCAAACATTGCAGATTGTCAAATTTATTTTCAACATGACAGCATACTAATCAGCGACCAATTGATTAAAAAATACAACTATCCTGTAGCCTACCTGAACCTGCATGACATGAGCCCTGCTCGCACTCTCTCCCAGCTTGGATAGAAAGTTGTTGTGCGTAAAACCAGTCTATTAATGCCAAGTAATATAGTCAGTCCACCCTCAAAACACTAGCTTACTATGGATTGTTTTATTATGCAGTGTAGCTACTATCTATAGCGAGATACCGTATTTAGCTGCTATTTATAAACCTTTTATAAAAATGATACCTCAAATAGCCTAACAATGAGGGAAAAAAAGTAATCGGCTTTAGGATAAATTTAGCCACTATTTATTGTTGAACTCAGCAGGTTTTGTCTGGCTAATAGCCTACACAAAAAGGGTAAATTAAATGAAATCCAACTTGAGATACTGGTCTTCTGAAGTCCTCCTGAGACATTATGCATTATATTGCCCCAGTGCTTCCTATACAGCTAATCTCTTTCCATAACGTGTTGAGGCCTGCAATTAAGGAGAATGCGAAAGGTTCAATTTGAATCCCCACTCCCTTCTGCCCAGTTTCCCTGATGTTGCTACTGCAATCAAACAGTTTTTAACCATCCCTGTAACTGTTGTTTCTGTTGAGAGATCATTTTCTAAATTAAAACTCATAAAGAACTACCTAAGAAGCATTAGGCTCTTGGTCTGACATGTGCTTTTGAACACCTGAGTAAGCTCCACTCATTGCACTGGCGCCGTAGCCTTGACCAAGGTATTTGTTCATGATATCCCCTTACTTTCAATCAGTTCAATTATTATTTTTCAAGGCCTGAGGCTTTTTGACCAGTCATATTCTTGAAGCTCAAGAAACAAACACTTAACTTTCCTAGTACATATGGAAATTAAAAAGGTTCATTAATTACTTTTTGGAGGGTTACTGTCAAAAATATTTATTACATTTATTACAAAAAAATAGGCATCGATGACAGGCGCGTGGGCCCTCCCGCCTTGCCAGGTGTGCGGGGTTGTCCGGTACGCCAGTACTCGTAAGTATGATGCTGTGGAAACAGTTAAGTGTATCACATCTCACAAAATCAAACTATTCTTTTTCGGAGAGCTTGGGTTCTTCATTCAATGCCCAGGATGCACTTGGAGGGAGGCAGAATCCATGTTGGAAATAAAGTGTATGAAAACTCATGGCTTGTAGACAGTACATCTGTCTAACTCCAAAGCGAGCATTTTCTTACTTTGGAGTCTATGATAGATTAATGGCTTTTGTCTTATTAACAAACATCTTACTTACATCCTAAGAAAAGGATGATCCAATAATGAATCACTGAAAATCATCTCGGTGTCTTTCATACACGAACTCCCTCCTCCTCTTCAATAACAAACACTTCCTATAAGAGTCTTTCCAGACTGAGAAGGCCAATTACTCAGGCCACTGACGGCCGAAACGTTACAGTTTGAACTTTAACTCGATAAATAATCAAGAATTTAATTGTGAGCAACAGTCACACATATTCCTTCTAAACGCCATTATGATGTTTGGTTACACCTCATCTCATGTTGGTTGACAACTTCTTCTCCTCCCCAAAAGCCAATTAATCAGCCTGAAACCCAGGCTATAAGTGCTTCTCCACTCTAGTGCTATTGCTATACTGTTGATAGGAGCTATTTGAGATAGCTTGGTTTCAATGCTTCAGAGTCCAGCATGTTTCAACCTGAGGCTTTCCCTAATCTGACTGACTCAGCTGTCATGGTTTGCTGTCCAGTCCATCACACCATCTCATGAGTCACTGCCCAGTGTCCTCACCCAGTGTCACAATCTTTGAGAGATACTGTTGAATCTAACATTCGTTTAGAACATGACATTTTGTCCACTTTAAAGGGACAATCTGGGATTCAAACAACAGCAGACTGGATGCCCCGACACTTTTTTGGTAAACAGCAAGCATTATTCAATATAAAGACAATATCGTTTCGAGCAATTTGTCATGGGATAAGGTTATTTAGTCAAACTGTATGTTGACTGTATAAATGTCAACCATATTATATGACATTTTTAGGGCCATTTAATCCTGTGTACAGTTTAAGACATTTAGAAACAATCCTAAACAACATTTACATACATCAATAACAGCCAGTCATTATACTAAAGTCCTACAATATCTATATAATCAGTGGTAATAATATAGGCAGTGTTTATTCAACCGCTCTAAAAAAATAAATACATTTCTACCCCTATGTCTAAGGATTCGTCCTGCCGGCAAACACTTTCAATGATATATCCTGCTGTAGTGTTTCGGAAAGAGAGGCGATGCCTTACCTTCGCTGGAGATGCTGGGGCAGGAGCAGGAGCTGGTGCGGGGTCAGGAGCAGCAGTGGCATCCGGCTTCGGAGGTGGCTCGGGCACCGAGAACAGTGCTTTGAGCTTTCCAAACATGGTGGTTGTTTGGCTAGTGGGCAGTGTGGGCAACAGAGAACCCGGCGAGCCTATCCAGGGTTACAGATCTGATCCTTAGACTCTCTCCTCTGTCTAACCAACTGTCTAACCCTGAACGCCTGACAGTCGGAGCGACAGCCTGCCTCAGGTAATTAATCTCCTGTTCCATTAATTCCTTCATAGGAACTCCCCCTCTGCTCTTCACACTTCTCCACTCTTCCTATGGGATGGGTCAACAAAGAGCAGCTATCACTGCCACCTATGGCTGCTTCACATCCCCAACACTCTTCCTGTGACGTTGGACTGTTTGATAAATATACTGTACTCAAAGGTGTTGAATGAGCAGCAACTCTACCGTAGGAGGCCATTTTGTTTCTTGTCCATGGCTGCAGCAATCTTGGCAGTAGGTTTGGATAATTGACAAATCAAATTCAAATCAAATAATTGATCAATCAGAGAAGTCCAGGAGTTGATCAACAAACTTCAAATAGGTTTAACACCAGATTCGGGTACATTTCTTAATACACAATAGTAAAGTAGCAACAGAATAATTGCACTGTGACTCTTAGGTAGGGACTAAACTCAGCTATGTTGAAGTGAATATAGTATTTGGGTTATTCTTAGCTTCGCTGGCTACTGTGTGTTAAAGCTGGGGACAGATACAGAGAGGAGACCACTTACTTAATTAAACATCACATTGTCCCACCCCTTTCCTAGCTAAGACTTCACAATGTCCCACCCTGGATAAGGGGATTACTGGACTGAGATCTCCATGGTTGGCTTTCTTTCACATTCAACTACTATTCAACACAACACACAATAGATCATGAAGAAGAATATGATACTATGGAGCTGATGCAGTCGTTAGTAAATGAGAAATGATTTATTTAGGTAAATGTGTATCTTACAAAGCAGACAGATCGTATTAAATGTCACTTAAGTAGCTTGTTTCGTAGCTAAACTGTTACCCACCCGTTACACAGACAAATAAATCCTTTGATTGGCACTGCATCCATAACTGTCACCACAAACTACATGAGCTGTGTATTGGCAAATAAAAATTGTGATTGGTCCAAAATATAACAGTTTCTAAACCTGAAATATCATTTATAATTGATATGAAAAGAAAAACAATCAAAATACTTCTAGACATATTCGTTTTTTCCACTTTGTCTTGTCTTTAAATATTGCACATCTTAATAAAGTTTTGAAAGATTAAACAATTCTAAAGGATAGTATGCGAGAGGGTAGTAGAATCCCTCAAAATAGTGTTCTGTACACACACTCACATACTGGTCATTCAGCTGTGAGTGTAAAGAGGGGATTGAACAATAATGCACTGCAAATTCACCACAAAAGTAGTAAATATGAGAAACGATGCAGTTTGATATTCTCAATCTTGTTGATTTTGAGTGGCATGCTACAAGAGAAAGAAAACCACAACACAATACAGTAGATTACAAACCAGCTTGAGCCACTAACAGTATTTATAAAGTTGTCTTGTACAATTATCATCTGTAACTGAACATCAATATACTGTACATACCTGCTGTTAACAACAGGTCAACGTGAGAGTAAGGAATGTTTCTTACCTTGAGTTTCTCCAAAAAGCCTTTGCCGCCCCCAAAGACACGCAGCATTTTAGGAGTGGGGGGTTTGGGTCCGAACAGCGCCAGTCCTTTCTTTTTATCTTCAACAGCCTTAGCAGCAGCTGGACCCTTAGCCTTCATCAGTTTCCTTGGAAAATAATGAGTTATAAAGGAGTCAAGTGTATCTCTGTTACATGACATGGTAACATTTTATTTGAATAGTCCATCTATAGCTCAATTAACTATAAATAGAGTTTGATGAGCTATTACTGTATAGATGGATTATCCAAATACCTATTTGTATTGATAAAGGTTAGCAGGGAAGCAGTATTCTTTAGCATTTTAAATGTTTTCCCTACAAGAGACTACTACTACTACTACTAACTAACTATCTTAGATTAAAACTAGGAACTAATCCAATGCAGTACCAATAATACAGCCAATCTCCTCTCTTACTTTCCTTTCCTGGCCAGAACTTTCTGAGCCATTGGGTAGTGGACCAGAATTTCAAAGAGATCCTTCTTTTCCAGGACGGACAGGTTAGCAAAGCCGTGAGCCTTGACATTAGCTGTCCTCCTGTTCCCGCCATCTTTAGACGACTGCAACAGGCTGTTGAATAAAAACACTCCAATTGTATAATGTAATCTCACAACAAGGCATCTCGGTGTAGGCTACACCATGTCTGCTTCTGAAATGGCAGCCTATTTCCTACATAGTGCACTACTTTGATTTAGAGTGCATAGAGGATTACTTTTGAACAGAGCCTTATTATATGGGCCCTGATCAAAAATAGTGCACTGTAGGAAATAGGGTGCCTTTTCAGATGCAGCCCATTGTTTCATGTTCACAGGAGAGCTCTGTTCTGTACCTGATTTCTCCAAACACACAGCCAGCCTTCAGTGTAACGAACACAATGGAGTTATCTGGTCCACCAACCACCTGCACTGCTCCAGACTTGATTATGTACATCTCTTTACCAATATCTCCCTACGGGACAAAATAGTCAGTCAGAAAACTGTTATGCTATAGATCTACAGAGCCTTCAGAAAGTTTTCACACCCCTTGACTTTTCCACATTTTGTTGTGTTACAGCCTGAATTTAAAATAGATTACATTTAGATTTTGTGTCACTGGCAATACCCCCATAATGTCTAAGTGGAATTTTTAACAAATTAATAAAACAGGAAAAGCTGAATGGTTTTGAGTCAATAAGCATTCAACCCCTTCATTATGACAAGCCTAAATAAGTTCAGGAGTAAAATTGAGTCATGTCTGGGCTATCATTAAATGTGAAGACTTATTTATATCAAATCATAGGTTTAATTATTGCGTGATTGAAATAATCATGTAAACATTCATTAACTAGGAAGTCGGGGCACCAAGGAAAATGGTGATTTACAGAGTTATAATTTCCAGAATATAACTCTTAAGATATTTTTAAATCTGATCAATTACAGTCTTCTATTAATTAATTATTATTACCTCATCAGTACTCATTACCGAACGTCGCAAACCCTTGGATATCTGCACGAACCCTAACTTAAATCATGAATCAGCGATATACAAATTGGCTTAATTATTTATTTACTAACTAACTAAATAATCACACAGAATTATATAACAAACAAACAGTAGACATTTGGGTTACCACATGATACAAATAAAAAGTCTCTAGCGGACAAAGCCGATATGACGACTTGGTAGACAAAGGAAATCACTGAGACTGAGGAATTTTTTGGCGAATGAGAAAGAGCGGGCAAGACAAAATGGATTCACTATACACAGTCTACAGTTATATTCATTGAAAATATAATCCTTTGCACATGAACGGCTGCTTTTTCGAGAATAATTGCAATGTTTATATTTACGCCCGTATGCCGTTGCTGTCTTCTCTGTTGGAATCGCCGGTCCGTCTACTGGTTAACTTCCCCAGAAGTCACAATGTTCTTTGTGGTTGTAGCTTTCTCCGCAGCTCTGGATAGTGTCTGTTGTAATGGATACGTCAAGCCTACAGGTGGTCGTTGCATAGATGATGCTATAGATGCTTCCGCGGTTGTCAGTATTCTTGTACTAGACTTACGTACAGTTGAAGTCGGAAGTTTACATACACCTTAGCCAAATACATTTAAACTCTGTTTTTCACAATTCCTGACATTTAATCCTAGAAACAAAACATGTCTTAGGTCAGTAAGGATCACCACTTGATTTTAAGAATATGAAATGTCAGAATAAAAGTAGAGAGAATGATTTATTTTAGCTTTTATTTCTTTCACAGTCCCAGTGGGTCAGAAGTTTACATACACAAGGGAAGTATTTGTTAGCATTGCCATTAAATAGTTTAACTTGGGTCAAATGTTTCGGGTAGCCTTCCACAAGCTTCCCACAATAAGTTGGGTGAATTTTGGCCCATTCCTCCTGACCGAGCAAGTGTAACTGAGCCAGGTTTGTAGGCCTCCTTGCTCGCACACACTTTTTCAGTTCTGCCCACAAATTTTCTATAGGATTGAGGTCAGGGCTTTGTGATGGCCACTCCTGTAACGGCAGTCTTCGTTCTCCTCATCTGAGGAGTCAGAATGGTCGGACCAAGATGCAGCGTGATGTGTATTCATATTTAATCAAATACTTTCAAGAACGAACAAAACAAAAAACTGACAAAAACAACCGAAGACGCTACAGTCCCGAAAATGTGAACACAGAACACAGGAACACACCAACAGGAACAATCACCCACAAAACACATTACAAAACAGGCTACCTAAATATGGTTCCCAATCAGAGACAATGACTAACACCTGCCTCTGATTGAGAACCATATCAGGCCAAACGACAAACCCAACATAGAAACACAAAACATAGATAACCCACCCAACTCACGCCCTGACCATACTAAAACAAAGAAAATACAAAAGAACTATGGTCAGAACGTGACAACTCCAATACCTTGACTTTGTTGTCCTTAAGCCATTTTGCCACAACGTTGGAAGTATGCTAGGGGTCATTGTCCATTTGGAAGACCCATTTACGAGCAAGCTTTAACTTCCTGACTGACGTCTTGAGATGTTGCTTCAATATTTCCACATAATTTTACTCCCTCATGATGCCATCTATTTTCTGAAGTGCACCAGTCCCTCCTGCAGCAAAGCACCCCCACAACATGATGCTGCCACCCCCGTGCTTCACGGTTGGGATGGTGTTCTTCAGCTTACAAGCATCCCCCTTTCTCCTCCAAACATAACGATGGTCATTATGGCCAAAAAGTTTTTTTTTTCCCCCAATAGACCAGAGGACATTTCTCCAAAAAGTACGATCTTTGTCCCCATGTGCAGTTGCAAACCGTAGTCTGGCTTTTTAACGGCGGTTTGGAGCAGTGGCTTCTTCCTTGCGGAGCGATCTTTCAGGTATGTAGATATAGGACTCGTTTTACTGTGGATATAGATACTTTTGTACATGTTTCCTCCAGCATCTTCACAAGGTCCTTTGCTGTTGTTCTGGGATTGATTTGCACTTTTCGCACCAAAGTACGTTCATCTCTAGGAGACAGAATACGTCTCCTTCCTGAGCGGTATGATGGCTGCGTGGTCCCATGGTGTTTATACTTGCGTACTATTGTTTGTACAGATGAACGTGGTACCTTCAGGCATTTGGAAATTGCTTGAAGGTAGGTCTACCATTTTCTTTCTGAGGTCTTGGCTGATTTCTTTTGATTTTCCCATGATGTCAAGCAAAGAGGCACTAAGTTTGAAGGTAGGCCTTGAAATACATCCACAGGTACCCTTCTAGTTGACTCAAATTATGTCAATTAGCCTATCAGAAGCTTCTAAAGCCATGACATCATTTTCTGGAATTTTCCAAGTTGTTTAAAGGCACAGTCAACTTAGTGTATGTAAACTTCTGACCCACTGGAATTGTGATATAGTGAATTATAAGTGAAATAATCTGTCTGTAAATAATTGTTGGAAAAATTACTTGTGTCATGCACAAAGTAGATGTCCTAACTGACTTGCCAAAACTATAGTTTGTTATAACAAGAAATTTGTGGAGTGGTTGAAAAACGAGTTTTAATGTCTCCAACCTAAGTGTATGTAAACCTCCGACTTCAACTGTAATTTCTCGCTTCAGACTAGTAATTATACGTCTAGGAAATTCTGAAGTGTTCGATAGTCTCAGAGTTTAACCATTTCCAGCCGTGTAGCCAAATCTACAGCTGTATGGTCTACGTGGCCTATAGAATTGTAGCCATTCCAACGTGGGGACTGTACACTTTAAGAGATACAGTTGTGTGTTTCCTGTCCTTGATGAGATCACCAAATGAAACACACTCGACATGACTCTCCCTTAAGTGTCCACAGACCATTCCCACATTCTCATTCACATCCCACATTCTCAACAATAGAAACATTGTTTAATTATTCAATCTTTTGATGGGGTCTCTCTGTTTCTCCATATATATGTATCTCCATATCTCCAAGGGCCTCTCTGTGTTCCATAGTTTACATTTCAATCTCAAACACTACAGAGCATAGGGGCAGCGTATTTTATGGCCAACCATAAAAACAGTCGACTTTCCGCTCTCCCCCTCTATGAGAGAGAGCATGTTGTAGAGCGGACCCCCATGTAACCTGATCCTTCAGATCGTCACAGGAGAGTTATGACAATTGTCACATAGTAAATTGCATGGATTCACTCTGTGTGCAATAATAGTGGAATAAATCAAGGGGTATGAATACCTTCTGAAGGCACTGTACATCTCTTTAACATTATCCCCCTATGGGGAACCAAATATACACACATATAGCTGATTTTAAAAAGCTGAGTATACTGCATGTCTTTACCAATATTACCCTATGCGGACGAAATAGTGTGAGCTGACCACATTTAACAGTTCCTTTATAGACTACATGAAACAGCTAATTCCATGTCTGCGTCTCTCTCTCTCTATCACCCCTTCTTTTTTATCTTTATCCCTCCTCTCTCTCTCTCTCTCTCTCTCTCTCTCTCTCCGTTCTCCCGCCTGTCTCGCTCTACGTAATTTCACCTCCAGCGATGACAGGATTATGTTTGACATGTTTAAGGAAGTGCTTCGGCAGCAGCAGATCGAGAAGGTAGTCAATAAAACACACACACACACACACACACACACACACACACAAAAACTCACCTTCTGCACCACAAAGTCCCCAGGTAGATATATAATAGACTTAAGCCTCAGCAACATGTCTACCAACATCTGGTTATCACAACCCTGAGGAAATACAATTCAACATCATAACTAAAGCATTACAATGTATTACATGTACACATTTCTGTGAGGTTGATTAAAGGAACATTCAAGGTATGATGCATGTATTTCTGTACTTTGAAAGTTTTATATCTTGAACATTTGATCGCTGACATGCAAAATATTTTGGGACTATATCAACAATGGCCTAATGAAACAAATACCGAAATATAGTTTTTGGATGGAGTTTTCCTTTAAGTAATGTTTGTCTGTGCTGTAAGTGTGTGTGTGTGTGTGTGTGTGTGTGTGTGTGTGTGTGTGTGTGTGTGTGTGTGTGTGTGTGTGTGTGTGTGTGTGTGTGTGTGTGTGTGTGTGTGTGTGTGTGTGTGTGTGTGTGTGTGTGTGTGTGTGTGTGTGTGCGTGCGTGCGTCCGTGCGTTAGTGATGTGTGGGTTGACTCATATCCTGGCGGGTTTAGGGTCATGAAATATTGTATGGATGAAGGGCGGGCGGGCGGATTGAATAAAGAGAAAACAATACCTTAAATAATCCATAAATGTATAATTCTTATGCAATTTATGTCTATAGGCTACATTTAGGTTTTCCTTTTATGAATATAGGCTATCTGGCATTAGTGTGTAAGCCTAATGCTTGATGTCCACCAGATGCATTTAGTTTGTTTTGCTGGCCAGCATTTTCAGTACTTGACCTACGTGCTTTGCTTTTCATCTTGCTAGCTGGTTGGAGTCTGTGTATGCACTTCTGTTTGTACCACCGCATGGTAAAGCAACAAATGAGCTGAAAATATTGAACACATGCTGTACACAGAACGCACCGCGGCACCCCTAACATAGCGTTGCAGACTGCTCCATTGACAATGAATGACTTCCAACTGAATGCAAAGTGTATGATGCATCTGGTGGACATGAGGCGCTCGCTTTAAGGCCTAACTGTACTGTACATGGGCCAAATAGACTACACGCCAAATGCTTTTGGGAACGGGCAGAAAAAATCCACAACAATCCACAGAGGCAAAAACCAATGTGTCATAGTTTAATTCAGTAAGTGAAAAGCTGCAAAATGGAGAGTTGAAAACAAAGAGAAGGGAGGGCCAGAAAAGTCATGTTTGGGAAAGATTTGGTGAAGTGGTAAAAAAGGATGATAGAAGTGCTTGCTATGTTATGTGTGATGATTGTGAGGTGTTATACAAAATCGACAATAACAAGATGGGGACTTAAAATCAGCCAGGTCACCAGTGATACAAGTCAGTATTCGACGTCCATCCATTTCGGAAGTACGTCAGGAGATGACGTGGATACCGGCCACAGCTGCGAGAGCTGTTACGTTCAAGTAGGTTTCGGTTTTGCTAGGGCATTGGGGATGGCAGATGGGCAAAGTATTTGCCTCGGATTCCAAAGGTTGCACGTTCGAATCCAGCGATAGAAAGTTGATTTTTACATTTGAGTTTTAAGCCTATCCCAAACCTTAACCCTTACCTTAACCATTCAAAGTTAATGCCTAACCTTAAGAATTTGGAGTTAATTCCTGAACTTAAGACTTTAACCTTTAACATTCAGAGTTAATGTCTGAACTTACCCTTAAACACTTGGAAATTTGAGGTTTGGAACAACTTTGAAATGTGACATTTGAGAGAAACATGGATGAACGTCTAATTCTGAAGTGAGACTGTGAGAGCTGGTCGCTTCAAATAGGCCTATCAAGGGAACTGTAGCCTACTGTTCAGTTGGGCTAAATGGAAACTGAAATCTGGACACTGACTGTAGGTCTATAACCTCTCACACAGTCTTAATATTAACTACTGCAGAATGAAGTATGTCTTGCATTAAAATGATACACCAAATGTAGGGTAAATATATTGACTCGGGAACAGGAGTGGAGTGATTTCTTTCTTTCACCATCTTGAGAGAATGTGAATTCGCAGTCTGTAGAGGTGCTATCTTCATTAGCATCATAAAAGCTGATAGTATTTCAACCACATAAATATGCATCCAATCCAACCTGAAATATTACCAGAAACATGTTGGGTCGTTTTCACAGTTTTCTATTTCCTTACAACTGGTCAAATGTATGTCATTTGGAAAATTTGCACAGAAAATATTTCCTGTAAAAAAAAAATTCCGCATTTTATCGCAGGTCCTTAAACGTCTTTGCTCCGCGAAAGAAGCAGAGATGACAGAGAACTGTATCGATGTCAACTAGATTGAATCATTCATTGTATCGATTATTGATATTATTCTGGTGAGCAAGGGTTTATTTAGTCTTCCAGGGCAACATATAAGGTCAAAAGAAAAGCTACATGTATCTAACTATAGACAAGTTAACTAACAAATAGCCTACAAAAATATGGAACATTATAAGCAGAAACATATCTAAATCAGGACCAAAACAATCCTGCACCCCCTGTCAAAAAATCATTCCGCAGTCTCTGATTGTAGCCTATAGTGCATGTTCGATATTAGCAGGTTAGGGCCTCCGATTTTCACTTTATCACATATACATGCTTTCGTGTGTACCTTAAATAGATCAATTTTCTGGAAGGTAGCCAGGTTGATGTCAACAGCAATGGCTGTCCTCATGACCAGAGGCATCTGCTCCAGCAGCTCAGACTCATCTAAAGGCAGGCAAGAAGAACCATAAATACACAGGTAATTACTGATGCATTATCGAACAGAACTCTTATTCACTTAGACCTGAGCCTCTGTTAAAGGTAGACTCAGCGATATGATGTAGACGCAGAAAGTAAACAGCATAGTGGGTCAATTTCTGGAACAACTAATTGCGAGGCTCAACTTCTCCACTGTTATACCACGCTGTACACAATGTGAAGCACACCCGTGCTTATGCATAGATACTGTGTGTGGCTGTGGGAGAGCCAAGTGTTGCATCTCGCTCATCTCACTATTTCTGGTGCTGCTCCTGGCAACGTCATTTTGTAGAGTCTACCTTTAATGCTTGAAGTAAAATATTGAGGTTGCGTCTCAAATAGGGAATACAGTGCCACTTGAGACGCAGCCTGAGAGTTTCCTTACCTAGCATACCCTGGGCGTCCCAGGTGTAGTTGTACCAGGTGCGTATTCTGTTCTGACACAGTTTGGGGATGTTATTTGACACCATATAATACACCGTGTTGTCCATGGAGGAACGAAAGTAGGTCTGGCCTGCGGTGGCTGCCCCAATGACATCTCTCATCTGGAATGGATCATATTAGACACATAGATCAGCTGAGGTCAAGCTCAAGTTCAATTTATAACTTCATAGGTGCGTTTGTTACAAGTTGGTTGTTAGCAAAATTATACATAAATACTTTTTTACAAACCCCCACCCCCGCGCACACACCAACTTGTAACAAATGTAGTAAGTGACATTTACAATATATCAAATAAACATGTCACAGGAATTCCAAGCTAAATATTGGTCAGTGAGGCTGGTCAGTAGGATAAAATCATATTTGATTCATTACCAACCCACCACCTGACTACTTACCTGCATTTTTACAGGTTTATAATCTACTAAACTCAGCAAAAAAAGAAACGTCCCTTTTTCAGGACCCTGTTTTTTCAAAGATAATTTGTAAAAATCCAAATAACTTCACAGATCTTCATTGTAAAGGGTTTAAACACGGTTTCCCCTGCTTCTTCAATTAACCATAAACAATTAATGAACATGCACCTGTGGAACGGTTGTTAAGACACTAACAGCTTACAGACGGTAGGCAATTAAGGTTATAGTTATGAAAACTTAGGACACTAAAGAGGCCTTTCTACTGACTCTGAAAAACACCAAAGGAAAGATGCCCAGGGTCCCTGCTCATCTGCGGGAACGTGTCTTAGGCATGCTGCAAGGAGGCATGAGGACTGCAGATGTGGCCAGGGCAATAAATTGCAATGTCCGTACTGTGAGACGCCTAAGACAGCACTACAGGGAGACAGGACGGACAGCTGATCGTCCTCGCAGTGGCAGACCACGTGTAACAACACCTGCACAGGATCGGTACGTCTGAACATCACACCTGCCGGACAAGTACAGGATGGCAACAACAACTGCTCGAGTTACACCAGGAATGCACAACCCTTCCATCAGTGCTCAGACTATCCGAAATAGGCTGAGAGAGGCTGGACTGAGGGCTTGTAGGCCTGTTGTAAGGCAGGTCCTCACCAGACATCACCAGCAATGACGTTACCTATGGTCGCAAACCAGACCAGACAGGACTGGCAAAAAGTGCTCTTCACTGACGAGTCGCGATTTTGTCTCACCAGGGGTGATGGTCGGATTTGCGTTCATCGTCAAAGGAATGAGCGTTACACCGAGGCCTGTACTCTGGAGCGGGATCGATTTGGAGGTGGAGGGTCTATCGTGGTCTGGGGCGGTGTGTCACAGCATCATCGGACTGAGGTTGTTGTCATTGCAGGCTATCTCAACGCTGTGCGTTACAGGGAAGACATCCTTCTCCCTCATGTGGTACCCTTCCTGCAGGCTCATCCTGACATGACCCTCCAGCATGACAATGCCACCAGCCATACTGCTCGTTCTATGTGTGATTTCCTGCAAGACAAGAATGTCAGTGTTCTGCCATGGCCAGCGAAGACCTCGGATCTCAATCCCATTGAGCACGTCTGGGACCTGTTGGATCGGAGAGTGAGGGCTAGGGCCATTCCCCCCAGAAACATCCAGGAACTTGCAGGTGCCTTGGTGGAAGAGTGGGATAACATCTCACAGCAAGAACTGGGAAATCTGGTGCAGTCCATGAGGAGATGCACTGCAGTACTTAATGCAGCTGGTGGCCACACCAGACACTGACTGTTACTTTTGATTTTGACTCCCCCTTTGTTCAGGGACACATTATTCCATTTATGTTAGTCACATGTCTGTGGAACTTGTTCAGTTTATGTCTCAGTTGTTGAATCTTGTTATGTTCATACAAATATTTACACATGTTAAGTTCGCTGAAAATTAAAGCAGTTGACAGTGAGAGGACATTTCTTTTTTTGCTGAGTTTATATCTATATCCGTCTGGATAGATCAGAGTCCGGAGACTGAGGTGGCTATGGGCCAGGGAAATAACGCTATAATCAAACATCTTCTTTTGTTCACTTAAACAGATTGAGTCTAATCCTGGACTTCAACAGCGATTCTCCAGTGAGATTGCTTTTTAGTCAAGGACTAGGCTTAATCTGTATCCAGGAAACTCAGTTTCTTTTGTAACCCCAATTCTCTGATATTATGAGTGAGATATCTCACATATGGGATTGACCTGAATCTCAGAAGCTCAAAGAACCAATTGCACACGTTTGTTGGAGACAGACAGGTCGAGTGGCAAATGAGGTGAGCCCCCACCTCACGATAAGGAGCAACTCACCCGCCCTCTAGTCATTTTCAAGCATTCCGAACTTCCTCACACTCTCACTCATAATATTAGAAAAACCGGGGTTACGAAAGTAACCTTGAGTTCTCTTTCAAAAATCCCACATAGTATCTCACATGTGGGATTTTGGCCAACTCCCGTATCGCAAGCATGCTCTCCGAAGCCAGGTAGCCTCAAAGGCCACGACACTGAGGACAATATGCACCAAAGAAGGTACAGTGATGTCTAGCTGGTAGAACCTCATAAAAGTATGAGAGGACACCCAACAAGCCACACCGCAAATCTCCTGTAAGGAGATGCCCTTGAACAGTTCCCAAGAGGTAAACATACCTCTGGTGGAGTGAGCCCTCAGACTATCTGCAGGCTGTAAGCCCTTGCTATTATAGGCCAATATAATAGCTTCCACAATCCAATTTGATAACCGTTGACAAGAGAGGGGCCTCCCCTTGCAAGGAGGTGCCCAGGACACAAAGAGTTGGTCGCTTTTGTGCAAAGCTCTTGTTCTATTCAAGTATACATGTAATGCACGTACTGGACACAAATTATGGATATGCTCTTCTTCCGTAGAAGTGAAGGGTGGCGGGTGGAAAGCCAAGTTTGCTGACCTTAGGCATAAAGACGAGATTGGGCAACAAAGAAACCTTGGAAAAGCCCGGGGCAAACTGTAGACACGAATGGTAAGCTGATAGTGCATGCAGCTCACTCACTCACTTTGCGGACATAAAGGCGACCAGTAAAGTGGTCCTAAGGAGAGATACCTCATCTCAACGCTTTCCAGCGGCTCAAAAGGCTGCCGTGAAATAGCCAAAAGATGGAGCAAAGGCTTTGATATTGGAGGTAAGTGGACTTCCCCTTCATGAAACAATAACAAGGGGTGTTTTCCTACTGTTATTGTTAAAGCCTATATGACAGGCCGAGATAGCAGCTAGATAGACCTTAAAACTTCTTATGGCTGAGATCCCGTTAACGGGATCGACTGGACAACAGCCAGTGAAAGTGCAGAGCGCCAAATTCAAACAACAGAAATCTCATAATTAAAATTCCTCAAACATACAAGTATTATACACCATTTTAAAGATAAACTTGTTGTTAATCCCACCACAGTGTCCGATTTCAAAAAGGCTTTACGACGAAAACATACCATGCGATTATGTTAGGTCAGCACCTAGTCATAGAAAAACACAGCCATTTTTCCAGCCAAAGAGAGGAGACACAAAAAGCAGAAATAGAGATAAAAATAAATCACTAACCTTTGATGATCTTCATCAGACGACATTTATAGTACTTCATGTTACACAATACATGTATGTTTGGTTCAGTAAAGTTCATATTTATATCCAAAAATCTCAGTTTACATTGGCGCGTTATGTTCAGTAATGATTTGCTTCCAAAACATCTGGTGATTTTGCAGAGCCACATCAATTTACAGAAATACTCATAATAAACATTGATAAATGATACAAGTGTTATGCATGGAATTATAGATATACTTCTCCTTAATGCAACCGCTGTGTCAGATTTCCAAAAAGCTTTACGGAAAAAGCACACCATGCAATAATCTGAGTACAGTGCTCAGAGACCAAAACAAGCCATACAGATACCCGCCATGTTGTGGAGTCAACAGAAGTCAGAAATAGCATTATAAATATTCACTTACCTTTAATGATCTTCATCAGAATGCACTCCCAGGAATCCCAGTTCCACAATAAATGTTTGTTTTGATCGATAAAGTCCATAATTTATGTCCAAATGCCTCCTTTTTGTTCGCGCGTTTAGTTCACAAATCCAAATTCACGAAGCGCAGGCCAGACAAAAAGTCAAAAAGTTCCATTACAGTTCTTAGAAACATGTCAAACGATGTATAGAATCAATCTTTAGGATGATTTTATCATAAATCTTCAATAACGTTTCAACCGGAGAATTTCTTTGTCTTTAGAAAGGAAAAGGAACGCAGCTACCTCTCACAGGTGCGCGCCTGACTGAGCTCATGGCATTCTGCCAGACCTCTTACTCAATCAGCTCTTATTCTCTCCTCCTTCACAGTAGAAGCCGGAAACAAGGTTCTAAAGACTGTTGACATCAAGTGGAAGCCTTAGGAAGTGCAATATGACCCCATAGACACTGTATATTGGATAGGAAAAGACTTTAATACCTACAAACCTCAGATTTCCCACTTCCTGGTTGGATTTATTCTCAGGTTTTTGCCTGCTGAGTTCTGTTATACTCACAGACATAATTCAAACAGTTTTAGAAACTTCCAAGTGTTTTCTATCCAAATCTACTAATAATATGCATATCTTAGCTTCTGGGCCTGAGTAGCAGGCAGTTTACTCTGGGCACCTTATTCATCCATGCTACTCAATACTCCCCCCAACCATAAGAAGTTAACAGTGGGGAATGTCGTCCCTCTGTTAATAAGGTACTGCAAAAAAGCATAAAACCTTGGATACAGAGAATTGGTAAGGAATGATCTGTTTTTGGTCACACCACTTCTCAAATAGGCACCACTTGTCGTGTAGAAGGGGCCCTGGCACTCTGGATAGTCTCAATGACTCCAAGCTGCAGGCCTGTCGCATCCAAATTTAACCTCTCACGGGCCAGGAGCAGCGGGCCATGGTATCTGGGTGAGGGTGGAAAATCTCTCAGTTCGCTTGGGTCAAAAGATCACTGCATAACGGGAGTTGCCAGGGCTCGTCGTACAACAGGAGAATGATCTCCGCTACCCGAAGCTTGCCTGGCCATCAAGGGGCTACCAAGATGAGGGATGAGCCTTCTTCCCTCACTCTGACTGAGCTGCCTCTATACATTTGTTGAATGTTTATGGAGCTATTTGTAGACTGTGCCTTGAAAAGCAAACCTTAGAAACCTCCTGTGTGCTGGCAGGATGCTTATGTGAAAATAAGTGTCCTACAGGTCGACTGATGTGAACCGAGACAGAATGTTGAATGTAAACATATGGGAACATGAACATTTTCAGATAGCTGTTGAGGCCCCGTAGGTCCAGAATGTGGTTTACCCCTCCACCTTTTTTTGGGAAGCAGGAAGTACTGGGAATAGAAGCCGAGGTGGCTCTCTGCCGCTGGTATTGCCCTGATAGCCTCTTTGCTTAATAGAGAGGAGATTTCCTGCTCTAGTATGCATGCTGAGTCGCCAATCGCCACTGATTCCAAAATGCAGTTGAAAACGGGTGGTCTCATAGCAAACTGCAGTCTGTACCCCTTTGTCACCATGGACCAGACCCAGGGCTGGACTGCGCATGCGCGCCAGTTCCCTGCTCTTGTAGCGAGTAGCCCACAGGTCAGTAGACTCTCACTCACCAGTGGTGCTGGAGTCGCCTTTTCATTTCATTTTTGCTCTGTGTCCTTAGTATGACGCCTGGATGCAGCAGATATTTTTTTTATTGACAACGGCAGTGTTGACACAATGGAAAATAGGGACAGTGGTTGGTCGCAACTGCCAATTCGTTGTCCTGCCCCAGCTGCTTGAACGAGAGTCGAGGGGGGGAGTCGTATCACAGAGGGCACTCAGGGGTAGAGTGGATTCCCCTTGTCTTCCTTGAGAGCGAATGCAAGGGAATGGGTTCCAGGAGCACAGAGGTGAACTGCTGGCTGCCCCTCTCTGCTGCAGGGGGTGTATCCCTTCCCCCATATAGGGAAAAAATCAGCTGGGTGGGTCCTTGATTTTCCCCACTGTCAACCCTTGTTCAGGGACCAGAATTGTGGGTTCGGTCTCTGCTGCGTTGCTGGGGGATTCAGCTAATTGTCCTCTCCCTGCCGTGAAGCCTTGGCTCGTGGAGGGTAGGCCGGGTAGCCACATTTCCCAGGTCTGTGGGATGGCTTGACAGGAGGGTCAAGGAAATCTGCTTTCTCTTTGTCCAACAGGCTGGACAATTTGAGCCACAAGGCTCTCCACCCCACCACTGCAAGGCTCATGGCACAGCCACAGCCTTGAATGGTGCCTCTGGAGGATCTGAGGTAGAGGTCTGTGACGACACAGATCTCATCCCAAAAGTCTGAGTTAGACTTGCCAACAGCTAAAAGATGATGCATCTCCAGCATCAAATCGGATTGGTAGGCAAGTAGTAAGGAAAAACGTTCAATGCTTGTACAGAACAGGTAGACTTTTTGGCAGATAAATGCGAAAAATTTGTCCATCTTACCACAGAAGGAAGTGCCTTTCAGTGACGAGGCACTGGGGTTGAGGTGGTTGACCAGTGAGGGCTCGATCACCGGTTGGAAAAAAGTCAGGTTTGAACCTTGTCGGTCAAGGGTTTGTCCCAGTTACGTTTGGCTTCCGTCACACAAGCTGGGATGGATGAGAGGAGTTGCTTGCAACAATGTGAACGTAGCTACCAAGGAATTTGAAATTCAAAAAAATTTGGCTTGTCACCAAAAGCACTCACAAACTTTTACAGATGCACAATCGAGAGCATCCTGTCGGGCTGTATCACCGCCTGGTACGGCAACTGCTCCGCCCACAACCGTAAGGCTCTCCAGAAGGTAGTGAGGTCTGCACAACGCATCACCGGGGGCAAACTACCTGCCCTCCAGGACACCTACACCACCCGATGTCACAGGAAGGCCATAAAGATCATCAAGGACAACAACCACCCGAGCCACTGCCTGTTCACACCGTTATCATCCAGAAGGTGAGGTCAGTACAGATGCATCAAAGCAGGGGCCGAGAGACTGAAAAACAGCTTCTATCTCAAGGCCATCAGACTGTTAAACAGCCACCACTAACATTGAGTGGCTGCTGCCAACATACTGACTCAACTCCAGCCACTTTAATAATGGAAAAATGGATGTAAAAAATGTATCACTAGCCACTTTAAACAATGCCACTTAATATAATGTTTACATACCCTAAATTACTCATCTCATATGTATATACTGTACTCGATACCATATACTGCATCCTGCCTATGCCGTTCTGTACCATCACTCATTCATATATTTTTATGTTCATATTATTCATCCCTTTACACTTGTGTGTATAAGGTAGTTGTTGTGAAATTGTTAGGTTAGATTACTTGTTGGTTATTACTGCATTGTCGGAACTAGAAGCACAAGCATTTCGCTACACTCGCATTAACATCTGCTAACCATGTGTATGTGACAAATAACATTTGATTTGATTAGATTTTACCATTCGCCTCATGTGCTAGTAACTTAGCTAGTTAGCACAATGTTAGCCAAAGGAAGCTAGCGCTTTGTTGGACTTGTGACGAACAAAAGCATGTCTCTCGACCTAAAAAAAGCTAGCTAGACTTGCAGCGACCTAGCCAGGTTAGCTAAGCCTTGCAGCTAAGCTAGCCAAGTCTCAGTAGCTTGCCATGTACCACAGGAGACAAAGGGAAGAAAAAGTAGAAAAGCAAATTCTTACCCGAAGCGAAAACATTCCTTTTGGTAAAGTCACCCAACACAGAAGATGAGAACTGAAAAACCTGCTGTTGAGATTCAGGTCAATTCCACATGTGAGATATTGAAACTAATAATTGAAAGAGAACCGCCCACCCAGTTATTCACTACAACATCTATGCTATGGCTATGACAAAGACAGAGACTAGGTTGTGGTGTAAGAAACACTGCTAAGGTTAAGGTTTCCAGATGAATCGTGGGAGAATGGGGGGCTTTGATTAGTTCAATAGGAACTCTAGATCCTAGATGGGAAAGCCAATGGGAGATCTATCTGACTATGTCTCTTCCTGTTACCTGTCCAATCAAACTGGAGAACACGAAGACACCCACGAAAAAGTTTGACAACTGAAATGTAATCTCAAAGACTGTGTGGGGCTCGGGAAGACCACCGATGTTGATCAGACTGCGGACTGCGTAATAGTAACAACGCAAGTACCTGTAGAGAGGAGGGGGGTATTAGACAGGTATCTGCGTGTGGAGAGGGGGTGGCGTTAGGAGGGGTGCTAGTCTCTCTGCTCCGCAGTAGCTAGGTCATTTGATTGTGTGTTTTTGACCACCCTGGCACTGGATCAAAGGTTATGACAGGAGTTGGGAAAAGTGTTAAAATTGTTGGGTGGAAAATCATTTTTGGGGAGCGGTCATTTTTGAAGAGAAAAACTGCACCAAAAAAATCAAGAATTGTAGAAAAAAGGAAATTGTCAAACACCAAAACAAAATAAAAGACAAAAATCTGACAAAAATCAAGCACACTAAGAAGACTACCTGGCCAAGAAAGATGGACAAAAAGAAGGCGCCGAAAAAATAGTTGGCCATCTGAAACACCTGGCCGAATAAGGTGTCGGGAAATGGCAACTCTGCGATCATCAGCAGGGATTTCTCCGCATAGAAGAAACTGCTCAGGTAACTAAAACAAAAAATACATTAAGGCAGTCCAAATAGAGAAAAAAAGTAGACATAGTCCAAAGTATGTCCAAATTATGTATATAGATAATCAACTACAAGTAACATGCATGGTCTCATTTTACTAATGTGTATAGCTTTAGAACAGTACTTCCTTACAGTATTGACATGGATATACAGTGCAAAAGTATATGACAAATGAACAAGTTGCAAATGACTAATGTTATACAGTAGATACGGTCATGCAGTAACTAAAATTGAACAATAACTTGAGCTCTGCATAGGTGTGCACTGACAACGGGAGATATACAATTGAGTTGGTGTAATGTACATACGCGTTGCCTTTGCCAGTGTAGACCCATGTGGTCTTGCCGATGCCCTGGTAGGCCGAGGCCACGTAGTAGGCACAGGCGTTAAGGTGGAGCATGAAGAGCAGGTAGCCAATGGTGCGGACCACTCTTGTAACACAGCAAGCAAGGGTATAGCACTTCAAGATACAGTACCAGTCAAAAGTTAGGACACACCTACTCATTCAAGGGTTTTTCTTTAATTTTACTATTTTTACATTGAAGAATGTAATGAAGACAATGAAGACGTCAAAACTATGAACGCATATGGTATCATGTAGTAACCAAAATATGGTTAAACAAATGAAAATATACACCACCATTCAAAAGTTTGGGGTCACTTAGAAATGTCCTTGTTTTTAGGGGCCTCCCGGGTGGCGCAGTGGTCTAGGGCACTGCATCGCAGTGCTAACTGTGCCACCAGAGTCTCTGGGTTCGCCCCCAGGCTCTGTCGCAGCCGGCCGCGACCGGGAGGTCCGTGGGGCGACGCACAATTGGGTTAGGGAGGGTTTGGCCGGTAGGGATTTCCTTGTCTCATCGCGCTCCAGCGACTCCTGTGGCGGGCTGGGCGCAGTGCGCGCTAACCAAGGGGGCCAGGTGCACGGTGTTTGTGTTTCCTCCGACACATTGGTGCGGCTGGCTTCCGGGTTGGAGGCGCGCTGTGTTAAAGAAGCAGTGCGGCTTGGTTGGGTTGTGCTTCGGAGGACGCATGGCTTTCGACCTTCGTCTCTCCCGAGCCCGTACGGGAGTTGTAGCGATGAGACAAGATAGTAATTACTAGCGATTGGATACCACGAAAATTGGGGAGAAAAGGGGTTAAAATTTAATGTCCTTGTTTTTGAAAGAAAATAAACATTTCTGTCCATTAAAATAACATCAAATTGATCAGAAATACAGTGTAGACATTGTTAATGTTGTAAATGAGTATTGTACTGTACTGTAGCTGAAAATGGCGGATTTTTTATGAAATATCTATATAGGCGTACAGAGGCCCATTATCAGCAACCATCACTCCTCTGTTCCAATGGCACGTTGTGTTAGCTATTCCAAGTTGATAATTTTAAAAGGTTTATTGATCATTAATAAACCCTTTTGCAATTACGTTAGCATAGCTGAAAACTATTGTGCTGATTACAACATTAACAATGTCTACACTGTATTTCTAATCAATCATCATCAATTTGATGTTATTTGAATGGACAAAAAAATGCATTTCTTTCAAAAACAAGGACATTTCTAAGTGACCCCAAACTTTTGAACGGTAGTGTATGTTATATTTTTCAAAGTAGCCACCCTTTGCCTTGATGACAGCTTTGCACACTCTAGGCATTCTCTCAACCGGCTGCATGAGGAATGTTTTTCCAACAGTCTTGAATGAGTACCCACATATGCTGAGCAGTTGTTGACTGCTTTTCCTTCTTTCTGCGGTCCAACTCATCCCAAACCATCTAAATTGGGTCGAGGTTGGGTGATTGTGGAGGCCAGGTCATCTGATGCAGCACTCCATCACTCTCCTTCTTGGAAAAATAGCCCTTACATAGCTTAGAGGTGTGTTGGGTCATTGTCCTGTTGAAAAACAAATGATAGTCCCACTAAGCGCAAACCAGATGCGATGGTGTATCGCTGCAGAAAACTGTGGTAGCTATGCTGGTTAAGTGTGCCTTGAACTCTAAATAAATCACTGACACTGTCACCAGCAAAGAATCCCCACACTATCCCACCTCCTCCTCCATGCTTCATGGTGAGAACCACACATGCGGAGATCATCCATTCACCAACTCTGCGTCTCAAAAAGACACGGCAGTTGGAACCAAAGATTTGGACTCATCAGACCAAAGGACAGATTTCGACCAGTCTAATGTCCATAGCTTGTGTTTCTTGGCAACTCAACCATGAATGCCTGATTCACGCAGTCTCCTCTGAACAGTGGATGTTGAGATGCGTCTGTTACTTGAACTCTGAAGCATTTATTTGGGCTGCAATCTGAGGTGCAGTTAACTCTAATGAACTTATCCTCTGTAGTAGAGGTAACTCTGGGTCTGCCTTTCCTATGGCGGTGCTCATGAGAGCCAGTTTCATCATAGCTTGATGGCTTTTGCGACTGCACGAAGAGCCACACATGTTAATTGAAATGCATTCCAGGTGACTACCTCATGATGCTGGTTGAGAGAATGCCAAGAGTGTGCAGAGCTGTCATCAAGGCAAAGGGTGTCTACTTTGAAGAATCTCAAATATAAAATGTATTTTGATTTGTTTTAACACTTTTTTGGTTACTACACAATTCCATATGTGTTATTTCATAGTGTTGATGTCTTCACTATTATTCTACAATGTAGAAAATAGTAAAAACAAAGAAAAACCCTTGAATGAGTAGTTGTGTCCAAACTTTTGACTGGTACTGTAAATGTTGCTGTAAAAAGGAATATAGAAATGTACTGTATTTGATTGATTGGTCGTTTGATTGATTGATTGAAGGGCCATCAGCTCACCGCTGACAGTCATGTCAGATTTCATCATATTTGGAGTTGGTACAGTATAAAGGATTGATTCTAGGCAAAACATAGGCATACTTAAGTTGTAAAGTTAGTGACATACCTCCAAATGTAGGCCTTGGACATGAGGCTCTCCAGACGATCACTGAACTCAAAGAATGTGTCTACCTAAAGAAGACCTCAAAATCAACACCCCAAAAGTAGCAAAAAAAGAGGACCACAATGAAAGTCTTTTTACGTTGTTTATCCTCGACTGGATCTGGTATATGTATCTGTTGCAGGGTTGTACATTTTTAAGCATTTTAAATTGTTAAATTGTCAAATAAAATCTAAAAGTAGCAAACATAAAACAGTAGAATCAGTGTTAACAGTTGAGTCATGCTTGTTTCAGCATAAGATGACCATAACAGAAAATGCTTTACCTTTATCATTCGATTGAATCTGAAGATGGATTTGTATCCGAAATGGAAGCATAGCAAGTCTATGGGTGCCATTGCTATCATGTCCATCTGAGAAAAGAGACAAATAAGTTACAGTAGGTGGTAACTCTGAAGCCCCTGCCTTGAAGACATTCAGAAAAAAATAAGTTTTTTAATCAAATTCATAAATGTTAGATGTTTGTGTTTAAGCCATGAAAAATGATCTACAGTTTACATAACAAACAATTACATCTTTGAAGTACCTTAAATCTCTCAGAGTTTCTGTAGTACGCTTTGGTTATAATCCTGTCTTTCTGAAAGACAGAACATTAAAAAGTTGAAATCACATCTACCTTAGCAATGTTTATGCAGAATACCCGTTTACACAACTACTGCCAGTCCACTGCACACAAGTCTCATTTTGAATACCGGAAGACTGAAAGGGTCGACCTGTGTGGGGAAGTCTATCTGGTCTTTCTAAACACCTTATAAACCATATAATTATGAGATTTCATTGGATTATGGGAAAGACTGATACATTTATACACTGCTGCAAAACTTATGCAATGCAGGTATGCTTAAATTGAGCTGAAATTGTCATCTTGGCCATTTATTTTTCATATTTAATTGTTCATAAGTGTTCAAACTGTAACACTCACAAAATGCACTCATAGTTTAAGGACAGTAGTAGTCCTACTTCCTGAGGGACTTACAACCACGTCCCCTCCTTTGACGAACTGCTTGCGGGCCTGGAAGAAGATTGAATCAATGAGATAGATGAAATCAGCCACAAGGTCCATGGCTATCCAGTAAGGGATCCACTCCGGGGTGTGGTAGGGGAAACACAGACGAGCCGTCATGAACCAGGTGTTGTAGTTGAAGGCCAGAGTCACCAGAGTGAGCCACACGATGTACGCACGATCTACAAAGAGAGGAGGAAAGGGAGAAAGTATGAGGAGAGAGAGACAGGAGGGAGAGCGAGAGAGAGAGAGAGAGAGAGAGAGAGAGAGAGAGAGAGAGAGAGAGAGAGAGAGAGCAAGAGAGGGAATCAATGTAAAAGCTACTGTTCAAGTAGCTGCAAGGCTCGAATCCAAACTCTTTACTATTACTGCATTAACACTGAAAAGGAACATACATGCAATAAATCATCGTATTGCATGGTCAATTATTTACAAAACAATTTCAGTAGATGTTGCTTAGCAGTTTACCAGAGCAGCAGCAGAGTCGGCATACAGTACGTACCTGAGAATGGATCTATGGTGGATGGCAGCACTGAGTCCATCGCATCCTCAATAGGTTTTAGCCTCCTGTCAAGGAAGGCGGCAACTTCCTGGCCAAAAGTTGGTTTGACCACAGGCTCCGATGCTTTTGCTTCATCTTTCGCTTTTTGCTCTGCCGCTTTCTTTTCCGCCATCTCCTGCTTTTTCCTCTCTGCCGCCTCTCTCTTTTTTAAGTCTTCCTCTTCTTTCTTTATCCTATCTTGCTCTTCTTTTATTAGCCTCTCTTTAATTAATATTTCATAATCGTTTTTTCCATAAATGGGAGCTTGAGTAGAATAAAGAATTAAAACATTACAAAGTTACATCCTATGATAACCCATAGTCAACAAATATAGCTAAGGAGTCAGAAAGATATTTTACACAAAACGGTGCTAAAGCTAACAGGTTTACTAAATAAACTAAATAAAGAACAAACTAAATATGTGTATCCTCTGTGTATTTGAATCCCTTATGACTCCCAATGAATCCACTTTATTCCTTATGACTACCTTGAGTGTGGAAACTTACTGACTGGAGGGCTGAATTCAGGTGAGGAAGCGTGTGGGTCTATGAGCTTCTCGCTGTATATTTCTGTTCTCTCTCTCATCCTCTTCACTATGACCCGGAGCTGATCATCAGAGTACCTATTTACCACTATAGGAGGTGGTGGAGGAGGGGGAACTTCTTCTCTGGAATGGAAAATAAAATAACTTGACAGTGAGTTTCACCATTACTGCATCACAGAATAAGACTCCCATTACATTGCCCTTATTGCAGAATTATTTCAAAATACAGCTCTTTCAGAAAGATAACTGTGTCAACACTGTCTCAAGTTTTTATTCTGAGTGGCAGTCTTTTTGTGCCAACTCATGCCAGAGCACAAACAGATCTGGGACCTCAGACAATATCTCAGTTTTGCTCAATTTCAACTGAATATGTTGGTGAAACACTATAAACGAATAAAGTGTTCCCTCTGCTGGAAAAAGCCCCACATTACAACCATGCTTTAAAAGGGAACTGCACCTGCTGATTTGGCCTCGTTTTTTGGTTTGCTCCCCAAGAAATGCTGACGACCATGACAGAAGCAAGATATGTTTTTTAATTGATCTCATTGTTCTATCTGTGCCTACCATGAGTTGGCTTGGGGGTGTGGTTTGATGTGCGTGTTTCCTGCGTGTGTCCTTGCCACCAAGACACATATCTGTCAGAACCTTGCCTGCAGTTGTCTCCTTCCACTATATAACAACAAACAAACGCCCTGCAGGTTGATTTCAATAACTACAGGCAGATGTACAGTATGGTGAGATGTCGGATGAAGCTTTGAATAGGTCAGTAGCCTATAGAGTAATATGAGAACAATGACATTGCTTTATTTCTGTGGACATTCTAAATTACAGTGACTTCAGAAAGTATTCACACCCCTTGACATTTACCACATTTTGTTGTGTTACAAAGTGGGATTAAAATGTATTTAAGTCATTTTTTGTCAACGATTTACACAAATTACTCTGTCAAAGTGGAAGAAATATTCTAAAGAATATATATACAAAACTGATCAAAAAAAGAAACGTCCTCTCACTGTCAACTGCATTTATTTTCAGCAAACTTAAAATGTGTAAATATTTGTATGAACATAACAAAATTCAACAGAGGAGATGGGTATGTTCCTGACAACTTGTCCGAGTTGAAAGAGACAGACTGGCTGGGCGACTTTGCTTTCGGTGGTGACATATTGGGGCATCTGAACGATCTAAATGTGAAACTGCAGGCAAATGGTATTTTTGTGCATGAACTGTATTCCAACGTGAAAGCATTCAATGCTTATGTTATTCTCCAGACAAATGAGCAGCCGGTCTCTTGCTCATTTTCCAACACTGGCCTCACTGAACGCGCCCACATCGCAGTGCCGCACTGAGACATACAGTAGCACTTCCATCGACCTGCATGCTGAGGTTTCCCGCCGCTTCTCAGACTTCACCAAGATTGAGACTGAGCTGGAGCTTGTTTCATGCCCCCTGTCTTTCGACAGTGAGAAAGCACCACCACACACACAATTGGAGCTCATCGACATCCAATGTGACAGTGCTTTGGAGGAGAAGTACAAAAGAGCAACAATAGATCAGTTCTATGGCTCCCTGAATGAAACACGCCCAAAGGATGCTTGTTTTATTCAGGTCCACATATGTGTGTGAACAAACGTTCTCATTCATGAATTACAACAAATCGAGTCACAGGTCAAATTTAACAAATTACCACTTGTCAGCTGTTCTGAGAATCTCTACATCAATGATGACACCAGACTTTGATACCATTGCCAAGAGAGGTGACCAGACCCATTGTTCATATTAAGACTCAAATAACCGTGACTGGGGTAGGCAAGGATTATGCTTTTTCATGGTGATGGTTATGCAGTGAGAATTATCCAGCAATGCACTTGGATACAGGTAATAATTAATGAGTCAGATTTGGGCTGAGATGATTGGATAACTGTAAATATGTCTCACAATGGAGATAAGAATTGTTCCTTACTATGCTTTAAAAACAGACCATTCCAAATTAAACAGATGCCCTTACCATATGATTCACTCAAATTTGAGAATAGTTTTTTTTTACACATCTGCTATTACATGTTGCATGTCTCCAGTCATGAAATATACAGTATATACATTTTTTTGTTTGCATATTGTGACTACGTTTGATTGTACTTTACAAGGGTAGAGATGCAGGATCTGTGTGTGTTTTTGACTGTGTCTTTGTAGTTAGAAATTATATACATTTTGTGAAAAACATATGAAAAATCTGTTCACAAAAAACAAGGGTAGTGATGGTGCAAGGGAATAATTGTTCTGCAAGCATTTGTACACCTACAGTACACTAGTAGTTCCGTGTCAATTTGCAAATGAATAAAGGCTTCACATGTTTTGTCACGCATATAGTGTCCCTTCACTTGGTTTCAAAAACTCAATGTGGCCATTGAGCCAAAAGGTTGCCCACCCCTGGGTTATGGTATGGGCAGGTATAAGCTACGGACAACGAACACAATGGCATTATATTGATGGCAATTTGAATGTACAGAGATATCGTGATGAGATCCTGAGGCCCATTGTCATGCCATTCATCTGCCACCATCACCTCATGTTTCAGCATGATAATGCACAGCCCCATGTCACAAGGATCTGTACATAATTCCTAGAAGCTGAAAATCTCCCAGTTCTGGGCCTGCCGAGTGGCGCAGTGGTCTAGGGCACTGTATCGCAGTGCTAGCTGTGCCACTAGAGATTCTGGGTTTGAGCCCAGGCTTAATATCCCTGATCTTACCTGTTTCAATACGCAGAGGCAAAATCCCTGATCTTACCTGTTTCAATACACAGCAACAATATCCCTGATCTGACATGTTTCAATACACAGAGACAATATCCCTGATCTTACCTGTTTCAATACACAGAGACAATATCCCTGATATTACCTGTTTCAATACGCAGAGGCAATATCCCTCATCTGACATGTTTCAATACACAGAGACAATATCCCTGATATTACCTGTTTCAATACGCAGAGACAATATCCCTGATCTGACCTGTTTTAATACACAGAGACAATATCCCTGATCTGACCTGTTTTAATACACAGAGACAATATCCCTGATCTGACCTGTTTTAATATGCAGAGACAATATCCCTGATCTTACCTGTTTTAATATGCAGAGACAATATCCCTGACCTTACCTGTTTCAATATGCAGAGGCAATATCCCTGATCTGACATGTTTCAATACAGAGAGACAATATCCCTGATCTGACCTGTTTTAATACGCAGAGACAATTTCCCTGATCTGACCTGTTTTAATACACAGAGACAATATCCTTGATCTTACCTGTTTCAATACGCAGAGACAATTTCCCTGATCTGACCTGTTTCAATACACAGAGGCAAATACTCTGATCTGACCTGTTTCAATACGCAGAGACAATATCCCTGAACTTACCTGTGCACATTTCGATCTCTTGTTGTGTTTTTATATTTTTGATCAGTATAAAATGCAACATTTTGGGTTTGGCTTTAAAGTGTTATTTTTCCTTAGTCCACTGTTGATACAGCCCCAACAAGTTTTGCGTGTCAGCAGTCAAGTTTTCAAGATATTGGACTCTCAAGAACCAAGTGTCACCGCCACATGCTTCTTGAAAGTCCATTCCTTGAACACTTGACTGCTGACATGCAAAACATTTTAGGACTGAACAGTGGTATAATGAAAAAAATACTAGAAGAGAGTTTGAGTGGATTACCCTTTAACAAGCAATATTAGTGTGCAAAGCCATGGTGTTTAATTTTTTTTACCTTACTAACCAAAAGCAGCTCCAGTGAGCTTCGATCAGCTAATCTTCTTATCTCGTTTCAGCTCCTCTCTCTCTCCTTTAATCTGCATGTTTCTTTGCTGTGGGATATAGATCCTATAGATCACGCTTGTGTTTGTCTCACACGGACTGAGAGATCTTCTCCACTCTCTGTGTCAGCCTTGATTAGATTATTAATTTGATACTGATTTGGTGTTAAGATCTCTTGGGAGGTGGCCATTTTGGAAGGGGTTCAAATTCGGTCATCCTCCCATTGTGTGGTTCAAGAGAAGGTGAGTAGGTTACTTTCACTCACACTCTTCTCCTTAAGGGTGTTATCAATATTTACTATACATACTGTAAGTAAGTGCCAGTGTTGGAAGTTGAAGAGAGCCTTCTATGGACAGTTACCAAAGCCATAACCAAATCTCCAGCTATAAATGTTGGTAGAGACTAATGGAGAATGGTACTACACAAGGTACTGCACTTACCCCTCTGCTCCCTCCTGGCCAGGGTTGGCTGGGGTAGCGGCTGGGGCTGTAGCTGGAGCGGCAGCAGATGCTGGGGCAGTGGCTGGGGCCGGGGCAGTGGCTGTGGCCGGGGCAGTGGCTGTGGCCGGGGCTGGGTTATGTGCAGGCTCTGCTAAGACAGGCGGGGATGGCAGTTTCAATCAAGGTGTATAAGGAAAACCAGAGAAACAAACAATATATACCAGGTCTAAGAGGCATACTGACGTCTTTATTTAATAAGAGAAATCCATAAAATAACTATCAACTATTTAATCTGCCACAGAAATATCTAGACATTAAATTTTGGGGTGTATGAGCCTTTGTGAGGAGCTTCCTAAGTAGTTTCCTGCATGGTCACAACAGAAAGGAGATGGGGGACATGGGGGGCCTTCTCTGTGACCAGTCTTGTGAATCTTGGGCATCTGCTACAGTAACAGACTGGCGCTAATGCATTAATGCAGATGAACCAATGTGACCATTGACCTGCATAGCTTTAACTTCTTGCTCACCTCGCTGCTCCACTTAAAGTATAAACAGACAGTTGAGCTGTCTATATCCAACTACAATAGCTAACCAGCCAAGACATGCCCCCACCTCAGCCTCACAGTAAAGTAAAACATACAGCACAACAACCAGCATTTTGAAATAAGTTGTGTTTTTGTTTGCTTGTACCTTGTCAGTAACGGCTTGCCTTACAAGGACAGTAAAAAGCTCAAACTATATTTAATCAAGCATAAACATGATCCAAAATATTCAGTAGCTAGCTCTAAGCAATGAGAAGCAGCAGGAATGAGCCAACAGTCGAGTCTCTTTACCTGCTGGTTTGTCCTCTTTCTTGGCCCCATTTTCTTTATCTGCAGGCTTATGTTCCTGCTGAGATGAGTAACATTGCCTCAAAGTCAAACTCTCATCTTCATTATTCAAGTCATAGTGATTAGAGGACATTTTAATTTAGAAGACAATTTCCAACAGAGGGAGTAGATCTACCATTCAGCAACAAAACACTACTTGTGATAGACAGTTTCAAATGAAGGCCTAATCATAATGCAATGAATTTGAATGTGCCTTTAAGTAATGAACAATTGATATGGGACAAATGAAAGAAAAAAACAACAATCATGATTCAATTGTTTTTTTGCCTGAAGAATAGAAACACATGGAGAATGGAGAATAATTGATTGCTACAAGTAAAGCATTGGAATCCAGAGTGCAAATCTCATAGCAAAAACATGATAATGCAAAATGAAATTGCTTGATATTTCTGAATGTTAGACATTGTTGGTCCTTACAAAATGTGACGAGGAAATAGAAATGAAAAAGACAGGGAAAAAAATGTTGCAAAAAAAATAAGTAGGATAACCATTATTAACATAAGCATTACTTTGTCCAAGCATCAATGGACAGTGATAATCATTCAGCTACACTAGCCTACAATATGTTGTTAGTATGCTGCATATAACACAATGGATCAGCCTAATGCTGCTACAGTATTGGGATGGACCAGTGGTATCTTACCTTAGCAGGTGTAGGAGCTGGGACTGTGGCCAGGGCTGGAGCATGGGCCGCGCCTGGGGCAGGGAACACAGCTGGGGCAGGGACCGCGGCAGAGGCCGCGCCTGGGGCAGGGAACACGGCTGGGACAGGGACCGCGGCTGGGGCAGAGGCAGAGGCCGTGGCTGAGGCAGAGGCCGAGGCTGGAGCAGAGACCGGGGCTGCTGGGGGTTGGGGGATAAACATCCTCTTCAATTTGCCGAACATGGCTGTATAGCTGGGTAGCTAACAGACTCTGCTGTGGACAGAGGTGGTGGTAGTGAGTTCCCCTCCAAGCCTTTCCCTTCTGTTCTCTTCTCTCTCTGTCTCTCTATGTCATGCTCAGCAGCAGCTATACAGTCCTCTAGGTTGCTGTCCCCATAACCTGCGGACCTCTGATGGAATTAGACCTCTGATGCTGTTATACCCACTAATGCAGAACACTAATACACCCTCTGAGGCAAGCAGCCCCCACTTTAGGGGCCGGCCTGGCAGGGTGTGTAAGTCCATTGCCAGCTATCATAATAAGAACAAATTGGCTTTGTAAGTCACCACCGAGGTGGGGGTGGGAATCAGGATAATCTCTGAACACTGAAAGTACAATACAGACTATCTGCCAGACTCAAGAAGTTGTCCCAGTGTATTTCATCAGAGGTTAAGTTATTTGGCCTATATCTACTGACGATAATATGATATATGCAGAATTTGTTTTGCGCCCACGCTACAGACGGCTATATCGGCCCACTAATAAATGACTAGTAAACGCCCAGTGCAATACTTTTGTGAATTTTTGTATTTTTTATTAATTCTGATTTTTTTTCAGGGCGTGCTGCAGCACCCTCAGCACCCCTACTTCCCGCAGCTATGATAATGTCCATTCCTCTTGTGAACCATCAATTACATAGTCCACAGCCAGGCAGGCATTCAGTAGAGTAGATAAAGAACTGGCAGACAGACATACTGGAGCTTAGTGCGTCAATTGGCCAATAAACTTAGATATCACTTACTTAATTAAACCACAAGCTATACTTGCCAATGAGGGGATTACTTTAGTGTCTCCTAGGTGAATGTGACGCAGGTAAACATATACAATATGCTACAGTGAAGAAATATTTTAAAGTTCAAACCAAGTCACTGCCAACAGTATGCCCACAATATATAGGCAACTATTTGCCTTCTGCACAGACCCATGCACCAGAAAGTGTAATGTAAGCTACTTTAGTAGGCCTATTATAAAATGTGCCATTGTTTTGCATTTAGTTTTAGAAGGGATGCAGGGTATTCTTCCATGTTCAAGCATCTCAACTGAGTTTTGATGCACTGTTTGGTTCCAGAACTAAGAACCTGCCATAACATACTGCTGAGGTCAAATCAAATCAAACTGTATTTGTTACATGAGCCAAATACAACAGCTGTAGACCTTATGGCGAAATGCTTACTTACAAGCCCTTAACCAACAATGCAGTTTTAAGAAAAATATCTAAGGTTCGCTGCAACTTGGTCTCAGAGCATTTCATATTATTCTGTATGTAAATCCGAGAGACTACATTTAGTATGATAGGGTACGTTTCGTATGGTATGTATTAATTTGTTGACATCCAACACCCATGTCGTATGATAGGAAGAGTGGGTCTGAAGGAGATGGATGCCGTTTTACTATCCCATAACCAATTGTGCTATTGTGTATGTTTTTTCGCGTTTTTTGTAACTTATTTTGTACATAATGTTTCTGCCACCGTGTCTTATGACCAAAAAGAGCTTCTAGATATCAGGACAGCGAGTACACACCCCATACTGGAGGAATACTTTTTGTTCAACAAGACAGACGGGAAAGATTTAATTCAGGCGCCTGACAAAGGCCCTCATCCCCGTCATTCACAGGAGAAAGAGACGGAGGTATCGTAGACGAAGGTCCGGGTACCTTGTAAGGATCCGTCGCCGAGAGGGTAATCTACCTTACCATCGGTCCTATTAGCACATGTACAATCTAAAATAAAATAGACAAACTACGATCACGTATATCCTACCAACGGGACATTAAAAACTGTATTATCTTATGTTTCACCAAGTCGTGGCTGAACAATGACATGAATAACATACAGCTGGCGGGTTTATGCTTTTTCGGCAGGATAGAACAGCGGCCTCTGGTAAGACAAGGGGTGGCGGTCTATGTATAATTTGTAAACAACAGCTGCTGCACAAAATCTAAGGAAGTCTCAAGGTTTTGCTCGCCTGAGGTAGAGTATCTCATCATAAGCTGTAGACCACACTATTTACCAAGAGAGTTTTCATCTGTATTTTTCATAGCTGTCTATATACCACCACAAACTGATGCTGACACTAAGACCACACTCAATGAGCTGTATATGGCCATAAGCAAACAGGAAAACGCTCATCCAGAGGCGGCGCTCCTAGTGGCCGGGGACTTAATGCAGGGAAACTCAAATCTGTTTTACTTCATTTCTACCAGCATGTTAAATGTGAAACCAGAGGGAAAAACAAACAAAATGATTGTGGGGGCTGTCTTGTTAGACTTCAGTGCAGCTTTTGACATTATCGATCATAGTGTCCTGCTGGAAAAACGTATATGTTATGGCTTTACACCCCCTACTATAATGTGGATGAAGAGTTACTTGTCTAACAGAACACAGTGGGTGTTCTTTAATGGAAACCTCTTAAACATAATCCAGGTAGAAGCAGGAATTCCCCAGGGTAGCTGTTTAGAAAAAAGCAAGGGGCCTATCTTTACTAACGACATGCCACTGGCTTTGAGTAAGGCAGTGTGTCTATGTATACGGATGATTCAACACTATACACATCAGCTACTACAGCAACTGAAATGACTGTAACACTTAACTTAGAGCTGCAGTTAGTTTCGGAATGGGTAGCAAGGAATTAGTCCTAAATATTTCCAAAACTAAAAGCATTGTATTTGGGACAAATCATTCACTAAACCCTAAACCACAACTACATTTTCCAATGAATAATGTGGAAATTGAGCAAGTTGAGATGACTAAACTGCTTGGAATAATCCTGGATTGTAAACTGTCATGGTCAAAACATATTGATACAACAGTAGCTAAGATGGGGAGAAGTTTGTCCACAATAAAGCGCTGCTTTGCCTTCTTAGCAACACTATCAACAAGGCAGGTCCTACAGGCCCTGGTTTTGTCGCACCTAGACTACTGTTCAGTTGTGTGGTCAGGTGCCACAAAGAGGAACTTGTAAAACTGCAGTTGGCTCAGAACAGGGCAGCACAGCTGGCCCTTAAAAGTACACAGAGCTAACATTAATGACATGCATGTCAATCTCTCATGGCTCAAAGTGGAAGAGACTGACTTCCTCATTACTTGTTTTTATCATAGGTGTTGACAAGCTGTAGTTAACGAGTACACCACTCCTCAATGGCTTCATCAATAAGTGCATCGATGACATTGTCCCCATAGTGACCGTATGTACCCCAACCAGAAGCTATGGATTACAGGCAATATCTGCACTGAGCTAAAGGAGCGGGACTCTAACCCGGAAGCTTATTAGAAATCCCGCGATGCCCTCCGACGAACCATCAAACAGGCAAAGCGGCAATACATGACTAAGATTGAATCCTACTACACCGGCTCCGATGCTCGTCGGATCTGGCAGTGCTTTGAAACTATTACGGACTACAAAGGGAAGCACAGCCGCGAGCTGCCCAGTGACATGAAACTACCAGACGAGCTAAATTACCTCTATGCTCGCTTCAAAGCAAGTAACACCGAAGCATGCATGCGAGTATCAGTTGTTCCGGGCGACTGTGTGATCACGCTCTCCGTAGCCGATGTAAGTAAAACCTTTAAACAGGTCAACAATCACAGGGCCGCAGGGCTAGACAGATTACCAGGACGTGTCCCCCGAGCATGCGCTGACCAACTGGCAAGTGTCTTCACTGACATTTTCAACCTGTCCCTGACTGAGTCTGTAATACCAACATGTTTCACGCAGACCACCATAGTCCCTGTGCCCAAGAACACTAAGGTAACCTGCCTAAATGACTACCGACCCGTAGTCTTCATGTAGCCATGAAGTGCTTTGAAAGGCTGGTCATGGCTCACATCAACACCATTTTCCCAGAAACCCTAGACCTACTCTAATTTGCATACCGCCCCAACAGATCCACAGATGATGCAATCCCTACTGCACTCAGCACTGCCCTTTCCCACCTGGACAAAATGAACACCTATGTGAGAATGCTATTTATTGACTACAGTTCAGCGTTCAACACCATTGTGCCCTCAAAGCTCATCACTAAGCTAAGGACCCTGGGACTAAACACCTCCTCTGCAACTGGATCCTGGACTTCCTGATGGGCCGCCCCCCAGGTGGTAAGGGTAGGTAACAACACATCCTCAACATGGGGGCCCCTCATGGGTGTGTGCCCAGTCACCTCCTGTACTCCCTGTTCACTCATGACTGCATGGCCAGGTACGACTCCAACACCATCATCAAGTTTTCTGATGACATAACAGTGACACCAACAACGATGAGACAGCATATAGGGAAGAGGTTAGAGACCTGGCCGTGTGGTGCCAGGAGAACAACCTCTCCCTCAACGTGACCAAGACAAAGGAGATAATTGTGGACTAGAGGAAAAGGAGGACCGAACACACCCCCATTCTCATTGACAGGGCAGCATTGGAGCACATTGAGAGCTTCAAGTTCCTTGGTGTTCACATCACGAACAAACTATCATGTTCCAAACACATTAAGACACTCGTGAAGAGGGCACAACAAAGCCTATTCCCCCTCAGGAGACTGAAAAGATTTGGCATGGGTCCTCAGATTTTCAAAAGGTTCTACAGCTGCACCATCGAGAGCATCCTGACTGGTTGCATCACTGCCTGGTATGGCAACTGCTCGGCCTCCGACCGCAAGGCACTACAGAGGGTAGTGTGTATGGCCCAGTACATCACTGGGGCTAAGCTACCTGCCATCCAGGAACTCTATACCAGGCGGTGCCAAAGGAAGGTCCTAAAAATGGTCAAAGACTCCAGCCACCCTAGTCATAGACTATTCTCTCTGCTATCGCACGGCAAGCGGTACCGGAGTGCCAAGTCTAGGTCCAAAAGACTTCTTAACAACTTCTACCCCAAAGCTATAAGACTCCTGAACAGCTAATCAAAGGGCTACCCAGACCCCTCTTTTACGCTGCTGCTACTCTCTGTTTATTATCTATGCATAGTCACTTTAATTCTACGAACATGTTCAACATGTACAGTACATATTACCTCAATTACTTTGACCTTGACTAACCGGTGCCCCCGCACATTGATTCTGTACCGGTAACCCCTGTATATAGCCTCGCTATTGTTATTTTACTGCTGCTGTTGAAGTATTTGTTACTTTAATTTTCAATTTTTTACTGAACACTTTTTTAAAGCATTGTTGGTTAAGGGCTTGTAAGTAAGCATTTCACTGTAAGGTCTACACCTATTGTATTCGGTGCATGTGACAAATACAATTGTATTTTATTTGAATTTTCAAAACGTATGACATGTTACAAATTCTAGCTACGTAGCGAGGTGGCTAACGTTAGCTAGGAGGTTAGGGTCAATGATTAGGGTTAAGTTTAGGAGTTATGTTAAATGGTTACGAGAAGGGTTAGCTGAAACGGTTATGGTTTGGGGAAGGATTATCTAAAATAGTTAAGGTTAGGTTTAGGGGAAGAGTCGGCTAACATGCTACGTAGTTGCAAAGTAGCTAATTACCTAAAATGCTAAAGTTGTCCGTGATGATATTCAAACTCGCAACCTTTGGGTTGCCTTAAGTCAGTGCTTCTCAATTATTTTCTGTTACGCCCCCCCTAGGAAGAAGTAAACATTTCGCGCCCCCCAATTCTCCGCCGCTACTATAAATAGTATCATCTGTCTATAAAATTGTTATAAGTACACCTCTGCATAACATTGTATCCTTAATAACATAAAAGAAAATAAAAAAATAAAAAATAAAGAAATATAGATCAACTTACAACAAAGAATAACTTTATTAACATTGGTTTTTAGTCTGTAACAGAAAAGACTTAAAGTGCATCAATTTGCCTGAAATGTAAAAAAAAAATCAACCCTTATGTAAAAAAAATGTAATTTTTTTTTGACCATTTGATACTGAAAAATAAAATAAAATATAATCAATAAATAATAATACATTCAAATTGATCAGCAACATTAACTCAGGAGCACAATATATTAAACACTTTGACCTATAAAACAAAAATGAATAAAACAATTTGTGCTGATTTTTTAAAATCAAAATGAGGAAGTCAGGATTAATGGCTACAATGAGCACGTTTTGCAGAGCACAGCTTTTCGAAGCGGGGTTTGAAGCATGATACTGCAACTCTCAGCTCCTGCTCAATGTTTAGCTGGGACCTGTACTTGGTCTTCAGTGCAGCAACAGCAGAGAAGCCAGTCTCACAAAGATAAGATTGCAAAAGGAAGAAGAATGCCCATGGCCTTCTGCCCTAAGAGTGGATACTGCCTCTCTACACTCAGCCAGAATTCACTCAGTGTCTGTGATGTGAACCTCAGGCTCAATGTGGAGTCAGACGTCATATCAATAAACTGGTCCTCCTCTGCAGAGCTGAAACCAGTTGGAGCTGGTTTCAGGGAAGTACTTTTTAAAGAATCCCATCAGTGATGAAATATGCTCCTTAATATATGGAATCACTGAGGTGGCATCATAGTCAGTAGTGTCAACAAATTCATGCAAGTTCTCGAATGAATCAGTATTTCCTTAATCAAGTCGCCTGCCCCACATTGCAAGCTTTCGAGTGAAAGAGCTGATGTTGTCTGTGACCTGAGGGAGGTGTTTATCTTTCCCTTGAAGCTGTAGATTTAGTTCATTTAGCTTTCCAAATATGTCACTTAGGTAGGCCAGTTTTGCCAGGAAGTTCTCATCACTACATTTTTCTGCGAGGTCATATTTGTGGCCCTGCTCTGAAAACATTCTTATCTGCTCTCTGAGCTCAAGAACTCTGGACAAGACTTTTCCTCGTGACAGCCACCTTGCTTCACTGTGAAACAGCACAGCTTGATGTTCAGCTCCCATCTCCTCACAGATAGCAGAGAAGACTCTTGTTTTTAGTGTCTGGTCTTTATAAAATTGACTACACCTACAATGTCAGTCATAACCTCCGTTAATTAGGAGGAAAGGTAGTTTTTTTTTGCCAAACTAACAATGTCTTACTGTATTTAAATTATTTTATTTGATTTCAACTAACTTATGTTTTAATTCAATTTAATTCAATTGATGCCAGTGCTTCTCTGTGTATAACACAGTGTGTCCACTCAGCATTAGGTGAGGCCTTCTTGATGAGTGCCCGAAGTCCTTTTCTCATCCCTGCCATGGTCTGTGCACCATCACTGCAAACACCAATGCAGTTCTCCCACTTTAGCCCATTCTCAGTCAGGAAGCAGTCCAGCATTTTGAATAGCTCTTCAGCTGTGGCTCTGTCTCTGACATATTTACAAAAAAGTAGATCCTCACACAGGGAGTTTGTCATGTCAAAACGTACATAAGCGATAAACAAACAGTCTTTGTTGCTGTAAGTTGCTTCATCGAACTGTAAGGCAAAACATTTATCTTTGAGTTTATCTACCAGCTGTTCTTTAAGATCGTTAGCAATGTCATTTATACGTCTGGCAACATTGTCATTGGACAGAGGGATAGTTTTTATTTTTGCAGCACTTGCGTCATCCAGCATGACAGAGACCATGTCTAATGCTGCAGGCAGTATCAGCTGCTCTGCTATGGAGTGTTTTTTTTTGCACTGAGCAATTTGGTACGCCACCTTATATGATGCTAACAGTGCTCGCTGGTTTACTGAAGTAGCATTCACAAAGCGGGACGATTGTTGGCAATATTCGTCACGTTTTCGCTGAAAAAACTCAAGCGGCTTATCAGTGTCATTGGGGTGTAATGTCTTTAAGTGACGCCTTAATTTATTTGGCTTCATGCTGTCCTCTGCGAACATTTTTAGACACAGTAAACATACCGGTCTTTCCTCGTCTCCCACCGTAGTCACAGTGAAGCCAAGCGCTACATACGCTTCGTCATATTTCCTCGTCTCAGCTTTCGGGAGACTTACGCTTGTCTCATTATCTCCGTCTCTCTCCGCCTTTCTTTTCATCCCTGTTAAATATTTTTCCATGGTGTCTCTTAAGGGTTTGTTATCTGCACTTCATATCTCCTGCTCTGTGCTGTGTGCTCTTGTTCAGTGCAAAAAAAAACTACTCCCTGCGGCAAAAAAAAGCATGTTCCCCGGGGTCACACGCGCCCTCCCCCGGCATCGCTCCGAGCCCCCCCAGGGGGGCGCGCCCCACTATTTGAGAAGGACTGCCTTAAGTAACCATCTGTCTTATGTAACCATACCAAACGTTACATATCATACTAATACCAGATTTACATTTAATATGTTACGTCTAGTCTGAGACCAGGCTGTTCCAACCTGTGAGGGTGTTACCATGGCGAGAGGAAACTAGCCAAACACATGTCAGTAGTATCTTTTCAAAGCTTGTGGGACACTGGGCTGTGGGTTGTCAGGGGTATTTTGTTATTTCGTTTTCTTTCTCTTCTTTACCTTAATTCTATTATTTTATCCCTAGGGAAATGCAGCTTCATCCCTCTAGTTTGCAGCGCACGGGTATGTTTTGCTTCTTTCAGGTGGTCAAAAGAGAAACAATGTTGCAGTAGCTAGCTATCATGCTAGCATCGGCAGCTAACTTTATAGAGATATCATGTTGATACATTGTGCGCACAAAAATGACACTTTGTAGCTAGCTAGCAACTTACTGTAGGTGTAGCATCACGTCCTTCCTACAACAATGTGGTGGTGACCTTGGAAAAAAAAAGTTTTACCTTCTACGAAACATTGTCGGAGCTAACTACACAAAAATGGACCAACTGCCTGCCAAGTGAAGTTGCTGTTGATTTATTGAGTGCCACATTTATTACGCCAACCTCTATTCATGTATCTCTCATCAGATGATCAGAAAATCCTGGGGATAGATTACACTAATTTGAAGGCTTTGTGCAGAATCCACGGGCTTAGACTCAGAGACAGGTAGGCCTATGACTCTCTACTCTACCTTTCATGAATTACGCTTCTTTCAGTTTCAGTTTATTCATATCAGTCAGTGACAGTGTACATCGGAGACTGTATTTAATGTGGTGGTTTCTAAAATACCAACAGATGCCTACTATATCAATATTGTAGGCTACCATGGGCACTTTTTAAAAAATTCATCATGATTCAGAATAGCTCTTGCACTCTAAATCACATCATCACATGTAATCAGTTTGTTGTTTGCTCCTTTGATAAACTTGTTTTTACAGCAACAGATACCAATCAACTGAAGAGGCCCATAACGATTTCATGAAATCCTATCGAAATATATTTCTCCTGCCAAAGAAAATGGTTGCTCGGAACCCTTTCCAGGCAGATAGCAAAGTGTAAGTATCTTACAGCTAGATAACAACACCCTATGCAAAACCGATGTCTTCTTCTGGCTAGACTACTTTATAAATGAATCAAGAACAGCCAGATAGCAGCATACTGTTTTCAAGCATCATTATTTCAAATAAAAAGTTAACATAAGAACATTTTCAATTTCACAGTAGGAGTGGTTTCCCGGACGCAGATTAAGCCTAGTCCTGGACTAAAAAACAAGTTCAATGGGAAATCTTCATCGGAAATGTTTTTTAGTCCAGGACTAGGCTTAATCTGTGTCTGGGAAACCGCCCATAGAAGTTTGTGAAGAAGAAAATGGGATCACTGCTTTTCTGTGCACTGTGCTTTTTCTAGATACCAGCAGATGTTAGTAGCTAATTGTTTTCAAAGCCAGACTAGTGTCGCAAGAAATGATTGAAGTTTTCCACGTCTTATGAGGCTACATGTTTATGAACCTAGAGGGGGATGCTTTCAGGGGGATGAGGGGGATGCTTTCAGTAGCATCCATTTAAAAAAAAATTAAAAAAAGTTTCTCCATGTAGTAAATAATCAAATGGCAAGGGGGGGGGGGGGGAGTGCAGATGCACCACTATTTTATACCTTTCCAATGTTTACTGATGCAAGTAGGGCGGTCATTAGATCTCTCCATCTCATCCATTAAACTGATTAAGCTCAAAGAGTTCGAGCTGTGGACCTTTTCGCCAAAGCTCTCACTCACTCCCTAAGCCAGAAAGCTAAGTGCATGTAGATCTTGCTTTGCACTGTAATGAATTCACAGAACGTTTAAGAAGTAGACCTCTCCATAGTGGAAGGACAATGTAAAAAAATAAAATAAAATCATAACATTTTACTTTAACTTTGACAAACGTTTAAGCAAGAAAAAAAGGTAAACAAGTGAAAAGCAGCGTGGGATGTTTTTACTAAGTGCCCTGGAGTGGAGTGACGCACAGTAGTGAAACCTGTCAATCAAACATGGTTTGACAACACAACAACAAACCCACTCACAGAGAGACAGATGCATTGAGTAAAACATAATGTGGTACAGTGGAAAGAAAGGAAGCGCTACTTTCAGCTACTGTAGAAATTAGTGTTCTGGTGGGCAGTGACATATGAGTCACAGCTTTAATTGCCGTGAATATAGATCCGCTCTCAGTCGGGGTTGGGCCGCTTGAAAAGGCCTTGCCATGAGAATGCTGGTGCCGGGGTACTCATTTTGGGTGCCAGTATTCTTTATATGTACTCTACCGTTCAAAAGTTTGGGGTCACTTCGAAATGTTCTTGTTTTTGAAAGAAAAGCACATTTCTTGTGCATTAAAATAACATCAAATTGATCAGAAATACAGTGTATACATTGTTAATGTTGTAAATGACTATTGTAGCTGGAAACGGCTGATTTCTAATGGAAAATGTACAGAGGCCCATTATCAGCAACCATCACTCCTGTGTTCCAATGGTACGTTGTGGTAGCTAATCCAAGTTCATCATTTTTAAAGGCTAATTAATCATTAGAAAACGCTTTTGCAATTATGTTAGCAGAGCTGAAAACTGTTGTGTTCATTAAAGAAGCAATAAAACTCTCCTTCTTTAGACTAGTTGAGTATCTGGAGCATCAGCATTTGTGAGTTCGATTACAGGCTCAAAATGACCATAAACAAAGAACTTTCTTTTGAAACTCTTCAGTCTATTCTTGTTCTGAGAAATGAAGGCTATTCCATGCAAGAAATTGCCAAGAAACTGAAGATCCCTTCACAGAACAGCTCAAACTGGCTGTAACCATAATAGAAAGAGGAGTGGGCCCCGGTGCACAACTGAACAAGACATTAGAGTGTCTAGTTTGAGAAACAGACACCTCACAAGTCCTCAACTGGCAGCTTCATTAAATAGTACCCGCAAAACACCAGTCTCAGCGACTCTGGGATGTAGGCCTTCTAGGCAGAGTTGCAGCGAAAGCCATATCTCAGACTGGCCAATAAAAAGAAAAGATAAGCAAAAGAACACAGACACTGGACAGAGGACAATTGTTAAAAAGTGTTATGCACAGACTATTCTAAGTTTTTAGGTGTTCCGATCGCAAAGAAGAACTTTTGTGAAAAGATGCTGAAGGAGTGCTTGATGCCATCTGTCAATTATGGTGGCGGCAATGGGATGGTCTGGGGGTGCTTTGGTGGTGGTAAAGTGGGAGATTTGTACAGGGTAAAATGGATCTTGAAGAAGGAAGGCTATCACTCCATTTTGCAACGCCATGCCATACCCTGTGGACGGTGCTTAATTGGAGCCAATTTCCTCCCACAACAGGACAATGACCCAAAGCACAGCTCCAAACTATGCAAGCAGTCAGCTGGTATTCTGTCTATAAGGGAGTGGCCAGCACAGTCACCGGATCTCAACCCTATTGAGCTGTTGTGGGAGCAGCTTGACCATATGGTACGTAAGAAGTGCCCATCAAGCCAATCCAACTTGTGGGAGGTGCTTCAGGAAGCATGGGGTGAAATCTCTTCAGATTACCTCAACAAATTGACAACTAGAATGCCAAAGGTCTGCAAGGCTGTAATTGCTGCAACTGGAGGATTCTTTGACGAAAGCAAAGTTTGAAGGACACAATTATTATTATTTAAATAAAAAATAATTTATAACCTTGTCAATATCTTGACTATATTTCCTATTCATTTTGCAACTTATTTAATGTATGTTTTCATTTCTAAGTGACCTCAAACTTTTGAACGGTATTGCGGGAGCTGCACAATCCTTTTATCTAATATTATAGAAGAGGAACAGGAGCTCAAGCAGCAAAACATGGTAGGCGCTGGTACTCAGCTCCGGTGAGCTCCTGCCCAAGTTAAGCACTGTTAATAGGATTAGTCTACATAGGACATGCCACTATGATTAACTTAACCTAGTTCAATTAAGTGAGTTTGTCGGTGGGGTCTCTTTCTCTGGTTGACAGAAAGTTAACATGCTCAATGTGACTTTTCCCCTGAGAGGACTTAAGTGTCGTCAGTTGAAATGTGTTTCCTCCTACACATTGGTGCTGCTGGCTTCCGGGTTAAGCGGGTGGGTGTTAAGGATCGCGGTTTGGCGGGTCATGTTTCGGAGAACGCATGACTCGACCTTCATCACATGACTCAGGTAGCCTAGTAGTTAGAGCGTTGGACTAGTAACCGAAAGGTTGCAAGATCGAATCCCCGAGCTGACAAGGTAAAAATCTGTCGATCTGACCCTAAACAAGGCAGTTAACCTGGGCCGTCATTGAAAATAAGAATTTATTCCTAAGTTCTTAACTGACTTGCCTAATTAATAAAGGTAAAATAAGACTCTCCCGAGCCCTTGGGGAGTTGCGGCGATGAGAGAGGATCGCAATTTGGGGAGAAAAGGGGGGTAAAAAATAACTGTTGTCATTGTTCCAGCGCTCCCGGCCCTGAGAAGCTGAAGGCCAGTGAGAGCCAGGAGCCAGTGAACAGGAACCAAGGTCACGGGAGACAGACTCAAGAGACACTCATCAACCAAATGATCAAAGCCCTCAAAAAGTTGTGAGTAGAGAATTGTCTGTCAGAGTGATACAGCCATGTCCTGATCTACCAGCTGGTGGGCAAGATAAATCCTGATCTAATACTGAGGGGAGTTCAATAAAGGCTTGTTTGCAGCGAACATGTTGCCAGAGTGACAATTTCAGTTGAACGATTTGAATGAGCATTCCAAAATGCTAGGTGAAACATCAAACAGTTTTTTAATTTTATTTATTTCACCTTTATTTAACCAGGTAGGCAAATTGAGAACACGTTCTCATTTACAATTGCGACCTGGCCAAGATAAAGCAAAGCAGTTCGACACATACAACAACACATAGTTACACATGGAGTAAAACAAACATACAGTCAATAATACAGTGAAAATAAGTCTATATACAATATGAGCAAGTGAGGTGAGATAAGGGAGGTGAAGGCAAACAAAATATATATATAAATAAATAAAAAAATATATAAAAAGGCCATGGTGGCGAAGTAAATACAATATAGCAAGTAAAAAAAATAACACTGGAATGGTTGGTTTGCAGTGGAAGAAGGTGCAAAGTAGAGATAGAAATAATGGGGTGCAAAGGAGCAAAATAAATAAATACAGTAGGTAAAGAGGTAGTTGTTTGGGCTAAATTATAGATGGGCTATGTACAGGTGCAGTAATCTATGAGCTGCTCTGACAGCTGGTGCTTAAAGCTAGTGAGGGAGATAAGTGTTTCCAGTTTCAGAGATTTTTGTAGTTCGTTCCAGTCATTGGCAGCAGAGAACTGGAAGGAGAGGCGGCCAAAGGAAGAATTGGTTTTGGGGGTGACCAGAGAGATATACCTGCTGGAGCGCGTGCTACGGGTGGGCGTTGCTATGGTGATCAGCGAGCTGAGATAAGGGGGGACTTTACCTAGCAGGGTCTTGTAGATGACCTGGAGCCAGTGGGTTTGGCGACGAGTGTGAAGCGAGGGCCAGCCAACGAGAGCGTACAGGTCGCAGTGGTGGGTAGTATATGGGGCTTTGGTGACAAAACGGATGGCACTGTGATAGACTGCATCCAATTTATTGAGTAGGGTATTGGAGGCTATTTTGTAAATGACATCACCGAAGTCGAGGATTGGTAGGATGGTCAGTTTTACAAGGGTATGTTTGGCAGCATGAGTGAAGGATGCTTTGTTGCGGAATAGGAAGCCGATTCTAGATTTAACTTTGGATTGGAGATGCTTGATGTGAGTCTGGAAGGAGAGTTTACAGTCTAACCAGACACCTAGGTATTTGTAGTTGTCCACATATTCTAAGTCAGAGCCGTCCAGAGTAGTGATGCTGGACAGTCGGGCAGGTGCAGGCAGCGATCGGTTGAAGAGCATGCATTTAGTTTTACTTGTATTTAAGAGCAATTGGAGGCCACGGAACGAGAGTTGAATGGCATTGAAGCTCGCCTGGAGGGTTGTTAACAAAGTGTCAAGAGAAGGGCCAGAAGTATACAGAATAGTGTCGTCTGCGTAGAGGTGGATCAGAGACTCACCAGCAGCAAGAGCGACATCATTGATGTATACAGAGAAGAGAGTCGGTCCAAGAATTGAACCCTGTGGCAACCCCATAGAGACTGCCAGAGGTCCGGACAACAGACCCTCCGATTTGACACACTGAACTCGATCAGAGAAGTAGTTGGTGAACCAGGCGAGGCAATCATTAGAGAAACCAAGGCTGTCGAGTCTGCCGATGAGGATGTGGTGATTGACAGAGTCAAAAGCCTTGGCCAGGTCAATGAATATGGCTGCATAGTACTGTTTCCTATCGATAGCGGTTAAGATATCGTTTATGACCTTGAGCGTGGCTGAGGTGCACCCATGACCAGCTCTGAAACCAGATTGCATAGCGGAGAAGGTATGGTGGGATTCGAGATGGTCGGTAATCTGTTTGTTGACTTGGCTTTCGAAGACCTTAGAAAGGCAGGGTAGGATAGATATAGGTCTGTAGCAGTTTGGGTCTAGAGTGTCTCCCCCTTTGAAGAGGGGGATAACCGCAGCTGCTTTACAATCTTTGGGAATCTCAGACGACACGAAAGAGAGGTTGAAAAGGCTGGTAATAGGGGTGGCAACAATTTCAGCAGATAGTTTTAGAAAGAAAGGGTCCAGATTATCTAGCCCGGCTGATTTGTAAGGGTCCAGATTTTGCAGCTCTTTCAGAACATCAGCTGACTGTATTTGGGAGAAAGAGAAATGGGGAAGGCTTGGGCGAGTAGCAGAGGGGAGGGCAGTGCTGTTGACCGGGGTAGGGGTAGCCAGGTGGAAAGCATGGCCAGCCGTAGAAAAATGCTTATTGAAATTCTCAATTATAATGGATTTGTCGGTGGTGACAGTATTTCCTATCTTCAGTGCAGTTGGAAGCTGGGAGGAGGTGTTCTTATTCTCCATGGACTTTACAGTGTCCCAGAACTTTTGAGTTTGTGTTGCAGGAAGCAAATTTCTGCTTGAAAAAGCTAGCCTTGGCTTTTCTAACTGCCTGTGTATACTGGTTTCTAGCTTCCCTGAAAAGTTGCATATCACGGGGGCTGTTCGATGCTAATGCAGAACGCCATAGGATGTTTTTCTGTTGGTTAAGGGCAGTCAGGTCAGGAGAGAACCAAGGGCTATATCTGTTCCTGGCACTAAATTTCTTGAATGGGGCATGCTTATTCAAGATGGTGAGGAAGGCATTTAAAAAAAATATCCAGGCATCCTCTACTGACGGGATGAGATCAATATCATTCCAGGATACCTCGGCCAGGTCGATTAGAAAGGCCTGCTCGCTGAAGTGTTTCAGGGAGCGTTTGACAGTGATGAGTGGAGGTCGTTTGATCGCTGACCCATTACGGATACAGGCAATGAGGCAGTGATCGCTGAGATCTTGGTTGAAAACAGCAGAGGTGTATTTGGAGGGCAAGTTGGTTAGGATGATGTCTATGAGGGTACCCGTGTTTACGGAATTGGGGTGATACCTGGTAGGTTCATTGATAATTTGTGTGAGATTGAGGGCATCAAGCTTAGATTGTAGGATGGCTGGGGTGTTAAGCATGTTCCAATTTAGGTCGCCTAGCAGCACAAGCTCTGAAGATAGATGGGGGGCAATCAGTTCACATATGGTGTCCAGAGCACAGCTGGGGGCAGAGGGTGGTCTATAGCAGGCGGCAACAGTGAGAGACTTGTTTTTAGAGAGGTGGATTTTTAAAAGTAGGAGTTCAAATTGTTTCGGAACAGACCTGGATAGTAAAACAGAACTCTGCAGGCAATCCTTGCAGTAGATTGCAACACCGCCCCCTTTGGCCGTTCTATCTTGTCTGAAAATCTTGTAGTTAGGGATGAAAATGTCAGAATTTTTGGTGGTCTTCCTAAGCCAGGATTCAGACACGGCTAAAACATCTGGGTTGGCAGAGTGTGCTAAAGCAGTGAACAAAACAAACTTAGGGAGGAGGCTTCTAATGTTAACATGCATGAAACCAAGGCTATTACGGTTACGGAAGTCATCAAAAGAGAGCGCCTGGGGAATAGGAGTGGAGCTAGGTACTGCAGGGCCTGGATTCACCTCTACATCACCAGAGGAACAGAGGAGGAGTAGGATAAGGGTACGGCTAAAAGCTATGAGAATTGGTCGTTTGGAACGTCTAGAACAGAGAGTAAAAGGAAGTTTCTGGGGGCGATAAAATAGCTTCAAGGAATAATGTACAGACAAACGTATGGTAGGATGTGAATACAGTGGAGGTAAACCTAGGTAATGGGTGATGATGAGAGAGATATAGTCTCTAGAAACATCATTGAAACCAGGTGATGTCATCGCATATGTGGGTGGTGGAACTGAGAGGTTGGATATATAGTGAGCAGGGCTAGAGGCTCTACAGTGAAATAAGCCAATAAACACTAACCAGAACAGCAATGGACAAGGCATATTTACATTAAGGAGAGGCATGCTTAATCGAGTGATCATAAGGGTCCAGTGAGTAGAGGTTGGTTGGGGGCACGGCGATCCAGACAGCTGGCCGGGTAGCTGGCTATCGGTAGCAAGATAACATAGGATGGAGGTCTGTTTTTATTTTATTTTATTTTATTATTTTTTTTGTCACCTCGTTCGTTTCCGTCGGTAGATTAGTGGGGTTCCGTGTGGTAGAGGGGATCGATCCAATTGGCAAAATAGATATAGTGACCCAGGAAAAAGAAAAAAAAAAGTTGTCCGGTATATTTATTTAGATAGCAGCCGATAAGACAGCTAATAATTAGCAGATGGGTATTCAGAAACGTCGCAATGGAAAAGCCTGTTGAAACCACCTCGGACAATTACGTCGGCAGACCAGTCGTGATGGATCGGCGGGGCTCCGTGTCGGCAATAAAGGGTCCAGTCCAATTGGCAAAAGAGGTATTGTAGCCCAATAATTCGCTGGTAGGCCTCTTCGGCTAGCCGGCAGATGGGCCTAGCTCGAGGCTAGCTCAAGGCTAACTGGTGCTTGTTTCGGGACAGAGGTATTAGCCAGTAGTAGCCACCTGGTTGCAGCTAGCTAGCGATGATGATCCGGTGTAATTGTCCAGAGCTTGCGTCAGGAATCCGGTGATGTGGTAGTGAAAAAGCAGTCCTATATTCTCTGGGTTGATATCGCGCCTGCAGACTGGCAGGTATTTGCCCGAGCTGAAGCTGGCTGGTGTCCGAGTTAAGGGCGAAGACCGCAGCAGTGGCTAACTGACTACTAGCTAGTAGCTAGTTATCTGGCTAGCTTCTGATTGGGGTTACGGTTCTAAAGTATAAAAAATAGCAGATCCGTACCACATTGGGTGAGGCGGGTTGCGCGAATGTATATTCAGTTCCAAGATGGAAAGTGAAATTAAAATATATACGAAATGTATACAAAAAATACGAGGACTATTTACGCGGGACAGGACGGGACAAGACAAGACAAACACACGTCCGACTGCTACGCCTTCTTGGTTTTGCTGGTGTTAATAGTTAATTTTGGAAGGATTACTGTGGCTTTTTAGCGACAATATTCAAACGTAAAACAACTTAACTATTCCTACTAAATATTGTAGAAATTCTACATGGCCACTTTATTATTTTTAGCGGCAGTTTATACCCGAAACACACTTACGTTCGCTGCACATTATCATCTCAGACTGTAGGCTAACACAAAACAAATGGAATATGTTAGCCAACGTAAGCAAATGATTTCCCTTGTTGAACGCAACTCTAGTTATATTGAAGTAAAGAGTATATACTGTGATGTATGCACATTTAAGTGCAAGAACTCCTGTCCACGTCCGATATATTTTTGCATGCGTCCGTTGCGTCTTAAAAAAACATGGTATTACCTTGAAGTAGTATATATTACTGTATAATATCCTTGCACATAACTTCTGTAGCTTAAATTAATTCAGGTTTTTACTGTACAGTACAGTATCTCTGGTTGAGTCAAAGACAAACAATGCTGTGAATATTGCACTTCTCTCCAAAACCAGAAGGGGGCAGTGTATTCCCTTTGTAACTGTCTCATCAAATTTTCTGAACATGTGCTGAGCTGCGCTCCTTCTTCACATTTCCCCCCTTGGCTGGCCAACAGATGATGAAGTACTGTTTTCATTAGAATTAGCCAGATGCAGTCGAGGATCATTCTGGCTGCATTCCAAATGGCACCCTATTCCTTTTCCCTATACAGTGCACTTTTTGACTGGGGTCCATATGGCTCTGGTCAAAAGTAGTGCACTTTGTAGGGAATAGGGTGCCATTTGGGTCAGAGACCTGAGTTCTACAACAACAACTCCAGCAGCATGACATATTAAGAATGTCAAATCAATAGCATTTGGTGCCTCCACTACGCATGGAACTGTCTCAAAGTAAACAAACCAAATCACTATACCAGCCCCAGACCTCCTTGTAATGATCAAAGCTCCTTGTAGCCTTGATTCATTTGGATGGGACAGACAGTTTATGTATGCCCTTTTGCCTTCATGTTTTGATTTCCCTGCTATCATGGTTAATCATTGTGAGATTATCCCAGACCAGCATGTTCAGTAAATGAGTTTATTTGGGCCTCCCTGACCATATCGTGACAAAGGCTGTGTCTGAAATGGCACCCTAATCCCAACATGCAGTGCCTTCAGAAAGTATTCACACCCCTTTACTTTCCCCACATTTTGTTGTGTTACAGCCTGAGTTTAAAAAATATGACATTTAGATTTTGTGTCACTTATCTACACATAATAGCCCATAATGTCAAAGTGGAAATGTTTTTAGAAATGTTTATAAATAAATTACAAATTAAAAGCTGAAATGTCTTGAGTCTACTGTAAGTAATCAACCCATTTGTTATGGCAAGCCTAAGTAAGTTCAGGAGTAATATTTGCTTAACAAGTCACATTGACTGAGTCCATGCAACTTTATGTATAACAATAGTGTTTTACATTTCTTTTTTATATGACTACCTCATCTCTTTACCCCATACATACAATTATCTGTAAGGTCCCTCAGTTGAGCACTGAATTTCAAACACCTATTGATAGATGGGTCAAAATAAAAATAAAACATACCATGACTATCCCTTTGAGCATGGTGAAGTTATTAATTACACTTTAGATGGTGTGTCAATACACCCAGTCTCTACAAAAATACATTTGTCCTTGCTAACTCAGTCACCATGAGGCCAATGGTGACTTTAAAACAGAGTTTAATGGCTGTGATGGGAGAAAACTGACGATGGATCAACAACATTGTAGTTACTCCACAGTACTAACCTAATTGACAGAGAAAAAGGAAGCCTGTACAGAATAAAACGTCTAAAACATGCATCCTGTTTGTAACAAGGCACTAAAGTAAAACTACAAAAAAAAATGCCAAAGCAATTAAGTTTTTATCCTGAATAGAAAATAGTATGTTTGGGGCAAATACCACTCTTCATATTTTCCACTCTTCATATTTTCACACATAGTACCACTCTTCATATTTTCAAGTATTGATGTGGCTGCATCATGTTATGGGTATGCTTGACCTCATGATAAAAAACAGAGTGGAGCTAAGCACAGGCAATATCCTAGAGGAAAACCTGGTTCTTTTCACCAGACAATGGGAGATGAATTCACCTGTCAGCAGGACAATAACCTAAAACACAAGGCCAAATCCACACTGGAGTTGCTTACAAAGATGACAGTGAATGTTCCTGAGTGGCCGAATTACAGTTTTTACTTAAATCTGCTTGAAAATATTTGTCAAGACCTGAAAATGTTTGGGTGATCAATTTGACAGAGCTTGAAGAATTTTGAAAAGAATAATGGGCAAATGTTGCACAATCCAAGTGTGAAAAAGCTCTTAGACTTCTCCAGAAAAACTCTTTAATCACTGCCAAAAGTGTTTCTAACACGTATTAACTCAGGACGAGGGGATGAATACTTATCTAATCAAGATATAGATTTAATATATATATATATATATATATATATATATATATATATATATATATATATATATATATATATATATTTTTTTTTACAAATGTCCACTTTGACATTTGAGTATTTTGTCTAGATTGTAGACAAAAAATGGCATTGAAATTCATTTTATTCTCACTTTGTAACACAACAAAATGTGGAAAACGTCAAGGGGTATGAATACTTTCTGAAGGCTCTGTAGTGCACTACTTTCTTCCTATAGCGAATAGGGTGCACTTTCAGATGCTGAGATGGACATCCCTCTGGTGAAATAAGGTAGCAACATCCTCCTGGGCCTCATGTTTCTATTTGGGGTGTCTGTTTCCAGCCTGCCTGTGTAGAATTGATTCATTGACATTCCTAGTGTTTTTATTTAATCTTTCCTTTTCATCGAGGCAGTGGGTTTTACAAAGTTGCATTATTATGTGGTGTTTTTGGCTTCTCTTTGCCTGGTAGTGTTGGACAGGACAAGACCTGTGCAGAGAGAGAGGCCTCAGAGTGCTGTAGTATTTCATTGAGGGGATCATTGGGGTCTAATGTGTTGTACAGTAGGTGTGTGAAGTACTATTAGAACGAAGCCCCTCAGTGTCATCACCAACTCTCTATTCAAACATTACATCAATACCATTTCAATTAGTCAAATCAGAAAGTACACTGAAATTCCAATTCCATTGAATGCTTTTGAATTAGGAAAATTTGAAATTTGAATTTGGTTTTCTTTCTGAATTGACTGTAATTGAAATGGAATTGACCCCAACTCATGTCTTCTCTATGTTCCTGACACAGTGCTCTCTTCAATGAAGACAAACGATTTAGAGAAAGCATTTTATATTACTGCGGTAAGGCTCCCAGAATTGCTCTGAATCCGAAAAAGCGCCACACAGGGTTGGCAGGGTTTTGTACAAAACCCATGTTGCCCACCTGCCTCGAAATATCCATTGTCTGAAGCAATCAGAGACAAAACTAACTGCACCAACCTTCCACCAACCTTTGTGCAGTATTAAGCTACTGTATTATTCTTACTTAAAGCTCTGTCAGTGTGTTGTTTTACCATCGGCTTATCTTCTGATCTGAGGTCAGTGTGTCAGCATCAGCAACAACAGGAGGAAGGTCAAGGTTAATGAAAGGTATCTCTCTCTCCTCTCTGCCACCTGGCCTACACAGATGGAACTACAGATATCCTTTTCCTCCCATCCATATGCCTGGTCTGACTGACTATGAAGCCCTGCCTGCACTGTTTTGGCCCTAGGCTCCTGCCCTGTTTGCCTCGCTGCTTCCCTAGTTTTTCACTTCCTCTCTGTAAACTGTTTGCGCTAGGCTGGGGTATCTTCATATCTAGGCTGTGGATGCCAACTGCAATCTGTCAGGTTTAAGAATAAGTCTGTCTAAAAGATCTGCGCTCTGGCATGAGGAAACAAGGGTTGTGGTTGTTTCTATGTTAAAACATTTATTAGTTGTTCAAATCAAATGTTATTTTTCAAATGCTTGGAAAAACAACCTGTGTAGACTAACTGTGAAGTGCTTACTTAAGGGCCCTTCCAACAACGCATATTTTATTTATTTAAATAAGAGGTATTAACACGAGGAATAAATATACAATGAATAACGATAATGACAGGGGTACGAGGTAAATATGTACTCATAGGTAGTGACTAGGCAACAGGATAGATAATAAACACTATGTGACGAGTCAAGAGTTAGTGCAAAGGGGGGTCAATGCAGATAGTCCGGGTAGCTATTTGGTTAACTATTTAACTGTTCAGGGTCCTATTCAGGGTCCTGTTGGTTCCAGACTTGGTGCATCGATACCGCTTGCCGTGCGGTAGCAGGGAGAACAGTCTATGACTTGATGGCTGGAGTCTTTGACAATTTTTAGGGCCTTCCTCTGACACCGCTTGGTATAGAGGTCCTGGATGGCAGGGAGCTCGGCCTCAGTAGTGTACTGGGCCATACACACTACCCTCTGCAACGCCTTCCGGTCGGATGCCAAGCATTTTTCATACCAAGCGGTGATGCAGTCAGTCAAGATGCTCTTGATGGTGCAACTGTATAACTCTGAAGATCTGAGGTCCCAGGCCAAATCTTTTCAGCCTCCTGAAGGGGAAGAGGCGTTGTCGTGCCTTCTTCACAATTGTGCTGGTGTGTGTGGACGTTGTTAATTCTTTAGTGATGTGGACACCGAGGAACTTGAAGCTCCTGACCCGCTCCACTCCAGCCCTGTTGATGTGGATGGGGGCCTCCATTTCCTATAGTCCACCATCAGCTCCATTGTCTTGCTGACGTTGAGGGAACCACACTGCCAGGTCACTGACCTCCTTCCTATAGGCTGTCTTATTGTTATCAGGGATCAGGCCTACCACCGTGGTGTTGTCAGCAAACTTAATAATGGCGTTGGAGTCGTGCACAGCCATGCAGTCCTGGGTGAACAGGGAGTACAGGAGGGTACTAAGCACGCACCCCTGAGGGGCCCCTGTGTTGAGGGTCAGGCCTAGTTTTAATCTATTCTAACAAGTGCAGTTATTGTAGTTCTCTGCCTGTGAAATATGTATACTCAAAATAGAGTTAAGGGAATAATCTGTCTGTAGCCCAGTTACGGTATTACACAAGTCTCTTCAAAGAGAAATACAACAGTCGTGTTGAAATAACAAAAGAAAATTGGCATCAGTGAAAGGGTGCATGTTGTGCTTCCTATTGATCTTTTGAAAATAGATTCACACTTTTCTTTTGAACATGATGTCATGAACAGATAAATGGGAGTTAAAGGCACTGAATGTGTATTGCACACACAGTGTGATTTCTACATTCTGTGCTGACACACATACTCGTTCTTCTATCCTCTTGGGGACCTAAAATGTTTTTCAATTCAAAATCCTGTTTTGCCTAACCCTAACCCCTAAGCTTAAAATAGCCCTCCCCACGAGGGAGACTTTTCCTTGTTTTACTATCCTTGTGGGGACACTCGGGGATTTCAGGTCCTCACGAGGATAGAAGAACAAGACCACGCACACACACACACAAGCCAGGCCGATGGCCTCAGCGCCGGTGCTTCTGGGTAATGGTCCGAGGGAGAAGGGGGCCTCTGATGCTCTGGCCAGCAGGAAGAAATAGGCTTGTTTTATGAAGGAAACTGGCCCGCACAACCTGCTTTGTCTGCACTTTCACTCTGTTTTTGTTTTATTTCATGTATTTATTTTTCTTTATGAATCAGCGCCCTGCTCTGCTCTGTCCTGTCCCACTCCACTCCTCTATGCTTTCCATTCCGAAAGGATTTCCTCTTTCCAACCGTTCTAGTGTTGGGAGCTTCCTCAGCTACGTGATGCCGGTACGGGTTGGTTTGGGGAAAAATGGTGTAACCTTCTTTTCTTTTGTCCGTCTGTCTTGTCTGTAATCCAATCCAACCAGGTTGTGGGCAAAGATGTATTGTGCTGTGTGTATGCCTTTATTTACACGTGGTGTAGGGTTGCAAAACCTACTGGTAATTTACCAAAGTTACAGGAACTTTCGGTAATTAACAGGCAATCTATGGTATCTTTGGTCATGTATTTATGTATAGTATTATTTTTTGTGTGTCCATATTGTTCATGAGTTTCTAGTGGATAGACCATATGGTTCAAGAGAGATTAGGCATTATTTTCAATAAGCTCTACAATTCTCCCAACTATAAACCTTTTTCACCACTGCCACCAGTTTGGCACCAACACTTTTAAAACAAATAAATTGACACAGTAAAATAAATAAGTGTGTAAAAAAATATAAAGGAGATTTCATTCTCATATTAAACACAATAGTATTCACTAAGTTGATAGTTTACATTTAGCATAATGTTTTACAGCTTTCCCAGGCTCTTATTTTATTATTTTATATTTTACCTGTGATAAGGCAGCACAGAGGGCCAGAGATTATTACAGACGTACCCAAAAGATGTCATGCTATAAAATGTCCCCCAAAACCTGGTAGTTTACCTCTAAACTTCAAAAGGTACCAGTAATATACCCTCTCTTTGCAACCCTAGAATGGTGTGTGTGTGTTGTGACTAGATTATTGTACCTAGAAGGATTTATATCAATAGCACAATGACATAACAAACCAGAAATCCCCGAAAATCTTGTAACACCGGAGCCCAGATATAAGCATCTCATTATGAGGTAGTGATGGGAGAGAGATACTCAAACCATTCAGTATACTGTCTGTCTGCACATTTAGGCGTTTTCAATCTATTTCATAAGATAAGTCAAATACAATAGACACAGAGAGAGAGAAGAGCCAGACAGACCTAGAATCTACCTCTATGTGATATACTCTCAGAACACAGCAAATCAATGTTGCTGTATGCCTTCAGCTATTAATTTCCCTGATTCATCCTCCTCCACTGATGGGTTGGTGTTCCGAAACCCATCTATTATCATTATCCATCTATTTGGCAGACACCATTATCCAATATTACCTCTTACAGTAAATCTGTGTGTGTATATATAAAAAATATATTATATATATATTTCTTCATCTTTATGGAGGGTAATAACAGGGTGTCTTACTCCAAGCTAAAGGGGATATACAATGCTGTGGGGATCTGTATGAAGGATGCAAACTTGTATGGCTGAATGCTTCAGAGGTATTTATCAGACAATGTGTCTTTGACGACTATCGTGATGTCTAAAACCACAGGTCCAACCATCACATGCAGCCCAGGCAAATCAAGTCTTCTCAGGGTTTTACTAGAGAACTAACAACTACATTACATTTTTGGGGCTCTTATCTAGAGTGACTTAATTTGAAGTGTATTCAACTAAAGTAGGCAAAACAACCACACACTACTGTTCAAAAGTTTGGGGTCACTTAGAAATGTCTGTTTTTGAAAGAAAAGCAACTTTTTGTCCATTAAAATAACATAACATTTATTGATCATTAGAAAACCCTTTTGCAATTATGTTAGCACAGCTGAAAACTGTTGTAAAGAAGCAATAAAACTGGCCTTCTTTAGACTAGTTAAGTATCTGGAGCATCAGCATTTGTGGGTTCGATTGCAGACTTTCTTCTGAAACATGTCAGTTGATTTTTGTTCTGAGAAATTAAGGTTATTCCATGCGAGAAATTGCCAAGAAACTGAAGATCTCGTACAACCCTGTGTGCTACTCCCTTTACAGAACAGCGCAAACTGGCTCTAACCAGAATAGAAAGAGGAGTGGGAGGCCCCGGTGCACAACTGAGCAAGAGGACAAGTACATTAGAGTGTCTAGTTTGAGAAACAGACGCCTCACAAGTCCTCAACTGGCAGCTTCATTAAATTGTACCTGCAAAACACCAGTCTCAAAGTCTCAGTGAAGAGGCAACTCCGGGATGCTGTCCTTCTAGGCAGAGTTGCAAAGAAAAAGCCATATCTCAGACTGGCCAATAAAAAGAAAATATTAAGATAGGCAAAAGAACACAGACACTGGACAGAGGAACTCTGCCTAGAAGGCCAGCCTCCCGGAGTCACCTCTTCACTGTTGACATTGAGACTGTTTTTTCTAGACCTGAACCCCATTGAAAACCCCATTGATCAAGGGGAAGATGGATGGTCTCAAACACATACCTATAAATAGTAAAACCAGAGAAACTGATCATTTTGCAGTGGTCTCTTAATTTTTCATTCCAGGGTTTTTCTTTATTTTTACTATTATCTACATTGTAGTATAATAGTGAAGACATCCAAACTATGAAATAACACATTATGGAATCATGTATTAACCAAAAAAGTGTTAAACAAATCAAAACATATTTTATATTTGAGATTCTTCAAAGTAGCCACCCTTTGCCTTGATGACAGCTTTGCACACTCTTGGCATTCTTTCAACCAGCTTCATGAGGTAATCACCTGGAATGCATTTCAATTAACAGGTGTGCCTTGTTAAAAGTTAATTTGTGGAATTTCTTTCCTTTTTATTGTGTTTGAGCCTATCAGTTGTGTTTGTGACTAGGTAGGGATGGTATACAGAAGATAGCCCTATTTGGTAAAATACCAAGTCCATATTACGGCAAGAAAAGCTCAAATATGCAAAGAGAAACGACAGTCCATCATTACTTTAAGATATGAAGGTCAAACCGGAAAATGTCAAGAACTTTGTGCAGTCGCAAAAACCATCAAGCGCTATGATGAAACTGTCTCTCATGAGGACCGCCACAGGAAAGGAGGACAGAGGGTAAGTTCATTTAGAGTTACCAGCCTCAGATATCGGCAATTAACTGCACCTCCGATTGCACCTCACAGAGTTCAAGTAACAGACACATCTCAACATCAACTGTTTAGAAGAGACTGTGACTCAGGCCTTCATGGTCAAATTGCTGCAAAGAAACCACTACTAAAGGACACTAATAAGAAGAAAAGACTTGCTTGGGCCAAGAAACACGAGCAATGGTGGAAATCTGTCCTTTGGTCTGATGAGTCCAAATTCCAACCTCTGTGAGATGCAGAGTAGATGAACGGATGATCTCTGCATGTGTGGTTCCCACCGCGAAGCATGGAGGAGGAGGTGTGATGATATGGTTGTGCTTTGCTGTTGACACTGTCTGTGATTTATTTAGAATTCAAGGCACACTTAACCAGCATGGCTACCACAGCATTCTGCAGCGATATGCCATCCCATACTACAATTTATACAGCAAGACAATCGGTTCAACAGGTACAGCAAGCTCTACAAGTAGATTGTGAAAATATCAGGGAGTGGGTTTGTCGGAACAATCTTTTAAACACCAAGAAAGAACAACATAACTTTGGTTGTTTCACCAGAAAAAAGCCAACACAGCAATGGATACAATGAAGTATGGGGGGAGTACAAATTCAGCAAGTGGCAGAAACCAAACTACAGGGAGTGCATCTAGACAACCGATTATCATGGTCGTCTCAAATAAATAATCTATGTGAAAAAAAAAAGTATTACAACTGCATGCATGATCAGAAGCATAGCTAAATATTTACCGGAAAACATTCTTAAGCAAATAACACAAGCATTAATTGAGAGTCAGGTGAACTACTGTTCTGTGGTCTGGGGAAATGCATCATCAAGTAAAGTTAGGAGGCTGCAGAATGCACAGAACAAAGCAGCAAGGAATGTTATAAGGTGGAGATATGGTTCTTCTGTTGCAGTCATGCTCAGTGCTCTTGGTTGGTCATCAATCGACAAGATAATTGAAAAACACATGCTTATTTTATTTCATAATATACACCATTTAAAAAACTATATTCACAACAGCAAAACTATATTCACAACAGCAAAAACAACGGCAAAACTATATTCACAACAGCAAAAACAACGGCAAAACTATATTCACAACAGTATTCAGTTGGTAAGGGACAGACATTCAGTAAATACTTGGAATAGATTGTCCAACATCTATGTGTTATCCAGACAAAAAAGAGAAATGGGCAAAGAACATTTAGTTTTGGAGCAATTAAGAAATATAATAATTTATCTGAGCAAATCAGAAACCTCTCAATATATACATTCAAACAATACTTTAAAACCATTTAAATATAATACATAGGAAAGTTGTGCTGGACTATGGTCGATGAAGAATCAATCTATCTTTTTAGACTGTTAGAGTATTTATCTGGTCAATATGTTAGTGTATTATGTCTCTTTGTAACAGTGTGTTATATGTGAAAATGTGACCATATTATAAATTCTATTTTAATGTTTATGGACTCTTGGAAGATTAGTCCAAATCAGGACTAAAAGATATCCAAATCAAATGCCATCTGGTTTGCGCTTAGTGGGACTATCATTTGTTTTTCAACAGGACAGTGACCCAAAACACACCTCCAGGCTGTGTAAGGGCTATTTGACCAAGAAGGAGAGTAATGGAGTGCTGCATCAGATGACCTGGCCTCCACAATCCCCCGGCCTCAACCCAATGAGATGGTTTGGGATGAGTTGGACCGCAGAGTGAAGGACAAGCAGCCAACAAGTGCTCAGCATATGTGGGAATTCCTTCAAGACTGTTGGAAAAGCCAGGTGACTACCTCATGAAGCTGGTTCTTGAAATTGTACGGCTTGACTGACCTTTGTCTTAAATTAATGATGGACTGTCGTTTCTCTTTGCTTATTTGAGCTGTTCTTACCATAATATGGACTTGGTCTTTTACCAGATAGGACTATCTTCTGTATATCACCCCTACCTTCTCACAAACACAACTGATTGGCTCAAACACATTAAAAAGGAAAGAAATTCCACAAATTAACTTTTAACCAAGGACACCTGTTAATTGAAATGCATTCCAGGTGACTACCTCACGAAGCTGGTTGAGAGAATGCCAAGAGTTTGCAAATTTGTCATCAAGAGAAAGAGTGGCTACTTTGAAGAATCTCAAATTAAATATGCTTTGATTTGTTTAACACTTTTTTGGGTACTACATGATTCTATATGTGTTATTTCATAGTTTAGATGTCTTCACCATTATTCTACAATGTAGAAAATAGTAAAAATAAAGAAAAGTCCTGGAATGAGTAGTTATGTCCAAACTCTTGACTGGTACTATATATACAGTGCATTCTGAAAGTATTCAGACCCCTTTTCCACATTTTGTTACGTTTGTCTTATTCTAAATTTGTATTAAAAACAAAAAAATCCTCATCAATCTACACACAATACACCATAATGACAAAGCAACAACAGGTTTTTAGAAATTTTGCAAATGTATAGAAAATTAAAAACTGAAATACCTTACTACATAAGTATTTCCAATCCTTTGCTATGAGACTTGAAATTGAGCTCAAGTGCATCCTGTTTCCATTGATCATCCTTGAGATATTTCTTCAAATTGATTGGAATCCACCTGTGGTAAATTCAATTGATTGGACCTGATTTGGAAAAGCACACACCTGCCTATATAATGTCCCACAGTGCATTTCATGGTAAAAACCAAGCCATGAGGTCGAAAGAATTGTCCGTAGAGCTCCAAGACAGGATTGTGTCGAGGCACAGATCTGGGTAAAGGTACAACAAAAATGTATGCAGCATTGAAGGTCCCCAAGAACACAGTGGCAGCCATCATTCTTAAATGGAAGATGTTTGGAACCACCAAGACTCTTCCTAGAGCTGGCTGCCCGACCAAACTGATTAATCGGGGGAGAAGGTAATGGAGGTGACCAAGAACCTGATGGTCACTCTGACAGAGCTCCAGAGTTCCTCTGTTGAGATGGGAGAACCTTCCAGAAGGACAACCATCTTTGCAGCACTCCACCATCAGGCCTGATGAAACCAAGATTTAACTTTTTGGCCTGAATACCAAGCATCACGTCTGGAGTAAACCTGGCACGATCCCTACGGGGAAGCGTGGTGGTGGCAGCAGCATGGTAGTGGCAGCATCATGCTGTGGGAATGTTTTTCAGCGGCAGGCACTGGGAGATTAGTCAGGATCGAGGGAATGATGAACGGAGCAAAGTACAGAGATCCTTGATGAAAACCTGCTCCAGAACGGTTCCATCAGGACAACGACCCTAAGCACACAGCCAAGATAACGCAGGAGTGGCTTCTGGACAAGCATCTGAATGTCCTTGAGTGGCCTAGCCAGATCCCAGACTATGTATATGTGATATTTCAGTTATATATCTTGAATACATTTGCAAAAATGTTTTAACCTGTTTTTGCTCTGTCATTATGGGGTATTGTGTGTAGATGAGGGGGGAAAAAACGATTTAATACATTTGAGAATAAGGCTGTAATGTAACAAAATGTGAAAAAGTCAAGGGGTCTGAATACTTTCCGAATGCACTGTATATATTGAGAATATCATTGCAAAGAATATTTAAAAGATTGAATGTTGCCCAAGAACTGTAGGCAGCAGGCTTGTGTTTCTGGGTGGGACCGCATGATGCCTATGCCTCATGAGTAAATGGCTTAACCATTATGTCTGTTTAACATCCAGATCCTAATGTGGTTTGTACGCAAAATTAATCAAAGCTGACGACTGCAACATGTTTTATACAGTACAGCCAGTGTGTGTGTACCAAATACTACCCTTTTCCTTATTTATTGCACGTGTTTTGACTATGGCTCTGGTCAAAAGTAGTACACTATATAGGCAATAGAGTGCCATTTGGGATGTAGAAGTGTCATTTGCATTGCAAATACTGAGCAGATGGATTGGATGTAGTGGGAAGGTTTAATGCCAGCAGTCTAACGATGCGTCATCTCATGCAGCAGACCCCATGTCGATGTTTCACTCCATGTGAGATCTAGCATGGCTACAGAACAGTAGTTTGCCATGTGTGGTGTTATGGATGACCAGGCTGTTATATGCAGTAGTCATAAGGATTCACCACATGTGTTTAGAGTAACAGAGTGAGAAGTGGTCCTTTATAGCTTAGTTGGTAGAGCATGGCGCTTGTAACTCCAGGGTAGTGAGTTCGATTCCCGGGACCACCCATATGTAAAATGTATACACGATAAAAGTGGCATATATTATATTATTGTGTATAGGGGTGTACTCGTGGGTGTGCATGTGGGGTGCCAAGCCAACACTATGCTTGCCTCCGCATGAATTATTAAGTGATTACCTCTACTGGCCCTGTTCATCACTCTCTGGTATTAGACAGGTGCCTGGACCACACTCCTACCACCACTGGTGATAAACCCATCTCCCATCCATAACTACAGTGTAGGAAAAGACTTGAAATACCCTGCCCCTGTAGATTACTCTCTGCTCTTTTTTCCACCCAATCTGTCTGACAATCCGCCGGCCACGAAAAAAAAGACTTCGGAACATAAATATCAAGTAGGCGTCCATCTTGTTGTGGAAACATCAACACAGGCGAGGGGAGTCGTTGGAGAGAAACGGGAAAGTTCCTGTCTGGTCTGTCTGGTGTGTGAGAGTGAGTCACCCTATGGTAAATGTATTTTCCTGACACAGTGGAAGGTCAAAGGAGGTAGCGCGTCATTTCAGATTGCAAGTGCGGGAACTCTTCACCAGCTGTCTGTCTATGGAGAGACTAGTCACTACACCATCCAACTATGTGAGAAGAGAAGGGAGTACATTAGGTTGTGGAAAAAAAATAGGGGAGAGAAGTCAAACTGGAGACAGACAGGTCTGGGATGTCTGGCCACGTTGAGATGGATTGTTGGACCTGTCTCTCTGAGTTTCCATTTAATTAATAATCCTCAAGTCTATTGATGCGCCCGTGCGCCAATCAATGTAACATAATAAGGAAATCCCCATCAGAATCAGTCAGTTTAAGCTAGAGATATCTGTTTTTTGCATGGGCTGCGTCTCAATCCATAGCATCCGCCTATGTCGGCCTTCCGCATCTGCGGTGGAAGGCGGCTGAGCTACAGGACTTGTCTGAAGTTGGTACCGCCGATGTGCCAACTTCTGTCTGTAGCGTCCGACCCGTTTGGGATACAAACTAATATGAGCTTTTGTATAGCTCCTAGATTTAGGACAGACACTTCAAAACCTTATTCCTTATGATTTATGTTTTGACTGTCTGTTTTACCATGTATTATTCAATGTGTTTCTATGGGCTATATTAGTAAAGGCCAAATTCAGTATTTTATCAAATACACTACATAACCAAAAGTATGTGGACACCTGCTCGTCAAAACATATCATTCCAAAATCATGGGCATTAATATGGAGTTGGTCCCCCTTTGCTACTATAACAACGTCCAATCTTCTGGGAAGGCTTTCCACTAGATGTTGGAACATTGCTGGCGGGACTTTCCATTCAGCCACAAGAGCATAAGTGAGGTCGGGCAATGATGTTGGGCGATTAGGCCTGGCTTGCAGTCGGCGTTCCAATTCATCCCAAATGTGTTTGATGCGGTTGAGGTCAGGCCTGTGTGCAGGCCAGTCAAGTTCTTCCACAACTATCTTGACAAACCATTTCTGTACGGACCTCGCTTTGTGTACGGGGGCATTGTCATGCTGAAACAGGAAAGGGCCTTCCCCAAACTGTTGCCACAAAGTTGGAAGCACAGAACTGTCTAGAATGTCATTGTGTGCTGTAGCGTTAAGATTTCCCTTCACTGGAACTAAGGGGCCTAGCCCGAACCATGAAACACTGTCCCAGACCATTATTCCTCCTCCACCAGTCTTTACAGTTGGCACTATGCATTGGGGCAGGTAGCGTTCTCCTGGCATCTGCCAAACCTAGATCCGTCTGTCGGACTGCCAGATGGTCAAGTGTGATTCATCACTCCAGTGACTTATACATCTGTTAGCAACGGGTGGAACTGAAATAGCTGAATGCACAAATTTGAAAGGGTGTCCACATACTTTTGTATATAAAGTGTACTTTTTATAACTACAGTGGTCCTAAAATTCTAAATGAAATAGCTAAATGATCCATGGTATGACCATCTTTAAACAATTTCACGTCATCTTAGTAGAACCCTCATCCCCCCAAAGGCTTCGACTTTTAGAGGTTTTTACCCCAGTCAGCAGATAACACAAACAGCTATAGGTCTCAGTCCCTCCTGTCCCCAAGCTAAACAGAAGAACTCTGATGTTGCGTCTCATCGGTGTGAGTGTCGATGCTGTAATGTTACTGTATGATCAAGATTACGATCAGTTATGGATATTGCTGAAATGTAAACAAGACTGAGCAACAGCCACTCTTGCCACACCTACTGGGCTCTGCCATGGAACGCTCTAGTGCTTTGTTGAAGCTGTGTTATTGCAGTCCACTCATATCAGCAGGACACGTATCTGATTGGCGTTTTCAGTAGAGGGGGGATTAAGCAATATTTTTTGGAGAATATACAATCTGTCCTTTTCGGTCTGTCACTTATTGCAAAATATCTCTATTTCTGCATTCGTCGTTGCAAGGTGCCCAGTTTTTATTTCTACTCTCTCTCTCCCAGCTGACTGTGGTCCAGAAAACCGTCCCCCAGATTTGATGACACACACATTGGCCTGGGAATCTGATTTAAACTGAGTTATAATAGTTTTCTAATCTTTTTTTTTTGTCGTTGTCAAGACTCTTTCTGGCACACAGAGGGACATGACCTCAGATCCAGCTGTCTGTCCTGGCCTCCAGTCAGTTCCATCTCTCTCTCTCTCTGACAGCTGCTGTTGGGTTGGGTTTGGGGGGAAACCCACAGAAAAGGATGACTTCTTCCTCTTCTGAATGCCCTTCCCCCCCCTTTCTTTCCCCCAGGAATGTAAACAATAACAGGAGACAGGGTATTTAATCATGTCCAGTGTTAGATGGCTTGGCTGGCTGGCGGGATGCTCTCCAAACTGGGTGATGGTAGACAATTAACCTCTATCTCCACTGCCACGGCTACCCTGCCAAGGCCTAGCTAGCTGGTGTCGGTGGTTCCAGCCATACTGCTGAGCTTTAGCAGTACTATCAGTGGCGGATGCAATACAGAACATTTCTTAATGATATGATATTACCTTGATGAAAATGGTTCACTTGTGACTATGACGATTTCTGTGTCTGGCTCATTTTAGAATCTGTGTTAGGGCTGTAACGTTTCACCAAACCAACGGTTTTGCGCTTTTGGGGTCATGATTCGGTTTCGGTACAGCAGGAAAGTTAAATTCCGACAGTTACTGTAGTTAATGTTTGTTACAAAAATACAAAGCGTTGGTGTTCCTAATTCCATATATGATCATGCGTTCTATAATACCTGATGAGAGCACAATCAGGAATCCTAACACTTTGTATTTTCTATAACAAATGAAAACACACAATTACTCAACACTAAAATAAAGTGCAATATGCACGTGAAATCAATATGTACAGTTGAAGTCGGAAGTTGACATACACCTTAGCCAAATACATTTAAACTCAGTTTTTCAAAATTCCTGCCATTGAATCCTAGTAAAAATTCCCTGTCTTAGGTCAGTTAGGATCACCACTTTATTTTAAGAAAGTGAAATGTCAGAATAATAGTAGAGAGAGTGATTTATTTCAGCTTTTATTTCTTTCATCACATTCCCAGTCAGAAATTCACATACACTCAATTTGTATTTGGTAGCATTGCCTTTAAATTGTTTAACTTGGGTCAAACGTTTCTGGTAGCCTTCCACAAGCTTCCCACAATGAGTTGGGTGAATTTTGGCCAATTCCTCCTGACAGAGCTGGTGTAACTCAGTCAGGTTTGTAGGCCTCCTTTCTCTCACACGCTTTTTAAGTTCTGCACACATTTTCAATAGGATTGAGGTCAGGGCTCTGTGATGGCCACTCCAATACCTTGACTTTGTTGTACTTAAGCCACTTTGCCACAACTTTGGAAGAATGCTTGGGGTTATTGTCCATTTGGAAGACCCATTTGCGACCAAGCTTTAACTTCCTGACTGATGTCTTGAGATGTTGCTTCAATATATGCACATAATTTTCCTGCCTCATGATGCGATCTATTTTGTGAAGTGCACCAGTCCCTCCTGCAGAAAAGCACCCCCACAACATGATGCTGCCACCCCTGTGCTTCACGGTTGGGATGGTGTTCTTCGGCTTGCAAGCCTCCCCCTTTTCCCTCCAAACATAACGATGGGCATTGTGGCCAAACAGTTCTGTCAGACCAGACGACATTTCTCCAAAAAGTATGATCTTTGATTACGTCTCCGTAATCTAGCATGGGTAGGATGTTCCTCTGAATTAGGGTTAGTTTGGCAGTTTTGGTGAAAGAGGAGTGATTACGCTCTTGTAATTTCTTTGGCCCGGTCAGAATCAACTGTGAAGGGTTGCTTGAATGCAGAGGGGAGACGAAGTTGTGTTGTTTTTTTGCCTTTCGGTCTTGCTCCGGTGGTAGGAATACTGGGTCGACGTCGGGTACGTAGGGTATTCTCGTTGAGCAGTGGCGACATGCTCTCTCTGTCCATTGCCATTGTAATCTACTGGGAAGACAAAATGTAGCCAAACTGAAGATTTAAACGATGGAGAATTCTCCTGGTTTATCGACGCCACCACTCACCACTCGCCATTGTACAGAACTAGTTCCTGGCTGCGCCTCACAAAAGGGCAGTTTGAAATGCGGCAATTAAGATTTGAATTTATATTACAACGTGACCATAGGCTCTTTAATGTTTTTTCACCTCAAATTTACTCGACAAGGGTGTCCAATTCCTCCCCCAGCCTATTGTTTTCATTTTTTATTTATTTCTGTAGTCATTCGGGTTCACAGTGTGGACCAAGAGTGGTCCCCGGTATGAATACATGTACCGTTACACCCCTACTATGAAAGGAAGTCACGCTGCTTGCTTAGCGAGTACCGCTTCCCCCTGATTCAGCTCATACAGAGACTCGGGACCTTTGCCTCGCAAACACACGTGACCGCCCTCGTGAAGTTTTCCAACCCATCAGGCCATTGGAAAAGGCAATTTATAATTGCGTAGGGGGCGACACTCACTGAGGAGTGAGTTTCAGAGATCCCCGTCTGCTACATTCACACCCCAAACTCACTCCACAGCGACCCCAGCGGTTGAGCTGAGCGCAAGTGCAGATCCGGGTCACAGCACCACTGTAAAGGATAATTGTGCAAGGGGCGACACTTCAGGCTGAGGAGTGAGTTGGACAGATCCCCATCTGCTACATATGTGTGTGAACATTAATGCAGTATATGTGATCTATATGTGTTCACAAAGGCTCTTTGTTTTTCCCTCAGAATGAATTAGACAGTGGCAGAAAGTTTCAAGGCTCTCTTGTCTTCTCCCCTCCAACCAAAGATTGATTGGCTCCCTTGCTCTGCACAGGCCGCAGGCATCAGCCATCTCTGATAAAGGTCTAAACTGCTGTATAACACACATCGTATCACTGTGGTCCCCAAGACATTGCCTTTCTACGTCCCCTCTCCTATGGGAAGTGTATTGTGTGAGTGCTCAGTCAAAGACAAGGATGTCCAATTCCCCCCCTATAATTTTCTTTCCCATTTTCGGAAAAAGTGCAGTTGAAAAGATTAAAAGAAGAAAAGAAACAGAGGCATCGGAGCTGTGATTTGAGTCTTCCTGATTAAATTGATTACCTCGAAGGTCCCCCCCTGTTATCTTCAAAGTGGACTTTGAATTTGAATTAAGTTGGCTAGCCTAGCCAGCATTTTTTTATTTTTTTGCCCCGGCCGGCCATCTGAAGAAAAGTGCCTTGTGGCTCTAACTTCCAGACAGATAGCTCTTATCAAGCTCTTCTCTCCCTGTGATTTATGTCACTGGCTGGGTCCGCTTTAGGGGCAATTTTCCCCCAGCGTCCTTTGGTGATAGGTGAGAGGGAAGGAAGGTATTTGGTGCGGCGATAAGATGGTGATGGAGCGGCCGGAGCAGGCTGTAGGAGGCTGTAGATAAGGCTGATTACAGTTATTTGTGAGAAGAAAAAAAGTGTTCGCTGCCTCTCCTCTCTTAAAAGCAAGGGTCCAGTGTTGAAACCGATCTGATAGGACTTTCGTCTTGTCTAAAGGCTCTCGATGGTGATGACACTTTAAAAGCCTGTAAGCCAAGGAGAGTGCAGGCCAGGGTGTCTTCTCTCCTGAGCTTCCTGAACTTTGGTAATAACGTTTGTCCTGATAAGACCTTGTAGACCAGCCATACTCAACTGGCGGACCGCAAGTTGAATGCTCCTTTGGGCTTTGAACTTGCTGCTGTTGATGGTTGTAGTAGCAGAATGCACAAGGTGCAATTTCAACATTTGGAAGTGCATGGGCAGTTTTCCTCTTATTTCATTCACTGACAGACCCTTGAGCTATTTATAACCTGTCAGACATGTCCAGTTGATCAATTACTAGCCCATGTTAGCCATATTGCTGGTTAGTTTAATTTACCTATCTAATTCGTGTAGTTAATATGTCTAGATTTACGTGCCCAGGGACTCGACCACCAGGGGTCCCTCATTTGATTTTGGTGAGTCACTTAGGTATGATTTGAACACATAAGGCAACACATTTTTCAGTAGAATTTCAGGAAATCTGCAAACATTTCTGTCCTCCAACAAGAGGGGTTTGAACAGATTGGGGGCGCATGGGTTGCGAGGTTGGTACACCGAAAAATAACAATATCCATCCGGACCTTTGCCACTTAGGAAATTTGTGTGACCGTACATTCTCAAAGTAGTTGAGTACCTCTGTTGTAGAAGATTTGTGTTTTTTTATTTTAATTTAGTGAGAAATTAGAAATGTGCTGCTTAGTAGGGCTGTGACGGTCATGGAATTTTGGATGACCGTAATTGGCCAGCGAAAGGACTGCGGTCACCGTAATAACCGTTCGAATGGCATTTTTGTTTTGTTTTTTTACATATTTTCTCCTCTTTTCCACTCCTGATTTGCATGTATTGCAATAGAAATATAACGACTAGAACGGTCATTCCCATTCAAGTCAATGATGGCATAATGAGCGGACTGGCAAACATTGCGAGTGTACCCATAGCAAAGCAGGAAGTAAAATATGAGCTAAAAACTGTGCTGTGATTTGTTGATTCAACTCAACTGACATTACAAGAAATACAATCCATTGCATGAGCCACATCAGTTGACATAATTTGAATAGAAATTTTACATCATCATGGAAATTATTGCATCACAATATCAGGCAGCCATTGCGAGTATACCCATGAGTTTACCAGTAAAATTGCCAGGGTTAGAGGTTCCAAACCTGTTCTATTCATTCTATTTCTGTGTGCTGCTGCTGCATTTGTTTCAGCAAGGACCAACGTTTCATCACATTGTTAAGAGTCCATGTAACTACCAACACGGCAGTAACGTTGTTGTTTTATTTGAACAACAATGTGTGCTTTGGATTCGGCTTGATCCAATGCTTGACTCAAATGCTAGATAGATTGAAAAAAGAGAATGCGAGTCAGGAGTGGAGCAGGCGGATGGACTGTGTCAGCATCCCTCCAGGCCTGAGCTAAACTGAGCTGAGCATCTCTCTCCCTCTCAATCCCCCATGCTGTTCTCTGAGCCACAAACCCTCTGGTGTGTCCTCTACAGGATCTCTTCTCTCAGCTCCTCTAAGCACCACGGTTAGTACAGCGTAGCCAGCAGCCCCCTTCGTCACACACACACACACACACACACACACTGCCTCAGCCCCGCACCCCGCAAATTAATCTGCCACTCTGTTTACACAACCACCACTTTCTGTCTGCTCAGCTCCTCACTGTGTGTTTGTGAGAGAGAGCGGGAAAAATAAATGGGGAGAAAGAACCTTGTGTGTGTGTTAGAGGCTACAAATCCTTCACGTTTGCAGAAATGACTTATTCACACAAATGAGTCTTTCCCTGTCCTTCGAATGATAAACCTTCATCCAGTTAATTAGAAACTTATGGAAAGGGATTAGCGATAGCAATTACTATTATCATTGGGGAATTTATGATTAATACCAGCGTATGGAAATGTCAACTGGAAGTCTTGGAATTGGTGGTGTAAAAATGTTTACATTACCAAAGTGACCCTCATAGTTCAACCTTTTGATTATACATGTATCTTATAAGCTACTACGTTGTAAATCAAGTTAACTGTTTAATTAACCGATTTTTCCAGAATATGACTGAGGACCATTGCAATTTAAGGGACTGATGTTTTTTTTAGACGGGATTAAGTTGAAAGGAAAAAATTCCTGATGTAATGTCTATACTGTAAACATGTAGTAAATGTGGCCCTAGAATTTCCAAGGACATCACTACGAGCTAACAATTAAGATATGTAATCAGATGCTGTGGGATGCTCTAATAGGACGTATCTGGATAATTGTGTGGAAGGAAGGCAGTGGTATACACATTTCAGACACCAAAGCATTCCAACGTCCAACCTCAGATGTGTCTGATGGATGCTGCGTCAAGCAAGCAGGAAGTGCATAACTCTGGGTCAAAGGTCATGTTGGGGGCACGGGAAGGGTACCAGGAAGTGAGAAGGCAGGGTGGAGGGGTGCTGTATGTACTCTCAATGGCTGATGTGGAAGAGAGGGTAACACTTTTACAGATGTGGTCAAATATACTGGCACTCTTGCAATGGAGCAGAATGTTCTGTTTTTTCTTTTCAAAACTGGTTGAATGGCTATTTTTGCCCTGTAGGCACCTGCAACTTACCAGAGGTGAAATTGCACAGTAAATGACAATCATTGCCTACAACATAATTTAGTCAAGGCCATTGTTTGTCTTTGACATTTCTCAATTTCAGTGTTTTCAATTTCAACTTATTTTAGAAGAAAAAGTGAATCCAATATATTTGACCACATCTGTATGCCAGTAGTTTTCAAGTCTCAGACAAGGCTAGTCATCACACAAGTGTAGATCACTGAACCACTTCCACCTACACAGACACTAGGTCATCCCGTCTATAGGCCTGTTGTGAAGACAGTCAATGAGGTTGAATTTAGCGCTGCACCGCTTCGACATGCAAAGCGTAATTTGCTTGCAAGTCTCTCCCCTTTCTCCCGATGACAGAATAGATAGTACCACTACCCCGCCCATGTTAATTTATATTTCCCCCTAAACAGCTGCTATAGCAATCATTATATGGTAAGGAAATGGAATACAGATGCCCATAGTCCCTTGATATTTCCCATGGGCTTAGTGTATATTGAGTGTATGCTGTACAGTGTGTGCATGTGCATTGATTTAGATGTGATGTGTTTAGAATTATTAGCTCATCGCTGCTGAACCTTGAAATAGCATGCTGCGATATTAACCAGAGCTCAGCATAAGTCACGCGTTACTATCAAAGAGGATACTCCCTCGGGATGCTGGGTGGGTTACACCACTGACTTTATTGTTCCCGTATAGGGAAAAGTTGTCGCAGTATCATGTACACATTTAAAAGACGTTTTAAAAGGACAAGAACAATGAATTCCCAGTGACAAATTTAGAACCATTTCTATACAGTTTGAAAACTTAAAGCAGCAATCTGCCGTTTCAAACAGTAACAAAGCCATCACCCGCCTCTGTTTTGGTAAAAAGCTGAGGAATGGGGCTGGAAAATTGTAACCACTCTCAAATGCATAGACAGCTTTGGATACAAGGACTTGCCATCCATGATTTTAAAATTATAGTTTTAACTATGTTTTGAGGCTGTATACAGTGTTCGTTTAGATGTATATTGTTTGTAAACATTGGAATAAGACAAGCTTATATTTTGGGTTCTGATAGAGAACGACAGTTGATGTAAGCTCATGAAGCATGTATAAAAGTTATATTATTCAAGAATCAATGGGTATATATCATGTGTCAATCGCAGATTGCCCCTTTTTAATGGATGGGTAAGGAGATGACCCCGGACCCGTTAGGACGGATATGGCGCGAATGATTGTCTAGTCCCGTTTTCCATGCAAGCAGGTGACTGGCTGGCTTGTCACGTTTGTCTTTTTTAAGACCTAATTCAGATCTTAGACGTGTTCTATATCTGTCGTGAAGATGAGTGTTTTAAGAACTTAACTGATAATAATAAGAATCTCACATTGTTATAGTTCAGGTATGCCTAGAGATGAGTGACTGGTGTCAGAAGTCTCCGTCTGAATGTGCGCGATCTTCAATCACACAACTGTCTCTCATCGTTTTGATACTTTTGTGCATTGGCCGTTCAATAGGTTGTGTGTTTCTCCATAGTTCAGAGAGTCTGACTCAAAGTATATGTGAACCATGGTAGGGAGACACCACAATAGCACCCATCTTAACATTGCCTTCTGGAGAGTGAGGGTGAAGTCGCTTCCTTCCCGGTCTCCTCTCTCAAGCGGTCCGTCTCAGTTGTGAGTGAATCTGAGATGAAGGAACAGTTGCTTTGTTTTTTAACCTGCTGCTCTCCTATGCACACTCATGCCGTCTCTCTCTGACCACAATATTTAAACATAAAAAAAATGTACCCTGTATTTAATAGACAAGTCAGTTTAAGAACAAGTTCTTATTTACAATGACGGCCTACCAGGGGAATAATGGGTTAACTGCCTTGTTTGGGCGCAGAACGACAGATTTTTACCTTGTCAGCTCGGGGAGTCGATCCAGCAACCTTTCGGTTACAGGCCCAACACTCTAACCACTAGGCTACCTGCCGCCCTGCAGAAGTATTCATCCCACTTGGCGTTTTTCCTATTTTGTTGAATTCCAACCTGTAATTTAAATGTATATGTATTGGACATACACAAAATAGTCCAAATTGATGAAGTGAAATGAAAAAAAAAATTCAAAAAGAAAGAAGGACCAAGGCACACTTCATATAATTATTTTAAATGCCTTTATTTGTATGGCATGTTCAATAGAAACAAAGTGTTAAAAATCTGACGCGTTTTGGCTGCATGGCCTTCGTCAGGGAGTACAAAGAAATAATACAATGTCCTCTTTTGAACAGCTTTTCCAATTAGCCCTAATAGCCCTAAAACTTTGTTTCTATTGAACATGCCATACAAATAAAGGCATTTTAATTAATTATATGAAGTGCCTTGGTCCTCCTTTCTTTTTGATGACCAATTTACCCCTTTTACCAAAGAGCACCTTCAGTCTACCAAAATTGACTATTGTGTACCTTAGCAGCGCTTCCCGTCCTCTTCTTTCTACTAGAAAAAAAATTCTTATTTAAAAAAAATCTTAAAAATAAAACGGAAAAGTGGTGCGTGCATACAGTGGGGAGAACAAGTATTTGATACACTGCCGATTTTGCAGGTTTTCCTACTTACAAAGCATGTAGAGGTCTGTAATTTCTATCATAGGTACACTTCAACTGTGAGAGACGGAATCTAAAACAAAAATCCAGAAAATCACATTGTATGATTTTTAAGTAATTCATTTGCATTTTATTGCATGACATAAGTATTTGATACATCAGAAAAGCAGAACTTAATATTTGGTACAAAAACCTTTGTTAGCAATTACAGAGATCATAGATTTCCTGTAGTTCTTGACCAGGTTTGCACACACTCCTCCATACAGACCTTCTCCAGATCCTTCAGGTTTCGGCGCTGTCGCTGGGCAATACGGACTTTCAGCTCCCTCCAAAGATTTTATATTGGGTTCAGGTCTGGAGACTGGCTAGGCCACTCCAGGACCTTGAGATGCTTCTTACGGAGACACTCCTTAGTTGCCCTGGCTGTGTGTTTCGGGTCGTTGTCATGCTGGAAGACCCAGCCACGACCCATCTTCAATTCTCTTACTGAGGGAAGGAGGTTGTTGGCCAAGATCACGCAATATATGGCCCCATCAATCCTCCCCTCAATATGGTACAGTCGTCCTGTCCCTTTTGCAGAAAAGCATTCCCAAAGAATGATGTTTCCACCTCCATGCTTCACGGTTGGGATGGTGTTCTTGGGGTTGTACTCATCCTTCTTCTTCCTCCAAACACGGCGAGTGGAGTTTAGACCAAAAAGCTATATTTTTGTCTCATCGGACCACATGACGTTCTCCCATTCCTCCTCTGGATCATCCAGATGGTCATTGGCAAACTTCAGACGGGCCTGGACATGCGCTGGCTTGAGCAGGGGGAGCTTGCGTGCGCTGCAGGATTTTAATCCATGATGGCGTAGTGTGTTACTAATGGTTTTCTTTGAGACTGTGGTCTCAGCTCTCTTCAGGGCATTGACCAGGTCCTGCCGTGTAGTTCTGGGCTGATCCCTCACCTTCCTCATGATCATTGATGCCCCACGAGGTGAGATCTTGCATGGAGCCCCAGACCGAGGGTGATTGACCTTCATCTTGAACTTCTTCCATTTTCTAATAATTGCGCCAACAGTTGTTGCCTATTGTCCTGTAGCCCATCCCAGCCTTGTGCAGGTCTACAATTTTATCCCTGATGTCCTTACACAGCTCTCTGGTCTTGGCCATTGTGGAGAGGTTGGTGTCTGTTTGATTGAGTGTGTGGACAGGTGTCTTTTATCTAGGTAACAAGTTCAAACAGGTGCAGTTAATACAGGTAATGAGTGGAGAACAGGGGGGCTTCTTAAAGAAAAACTAACAGGTCTGTGAGAGACGGAATTCTTACTGGTTGGTAGGTGATCAAATACTTACGTCATGCAATAAAATGCTAATTAATTACTTAAAAATCATACAATGTGATTTTCTGGATTTTTGTACAGTTGAAGTGTACCTATGATAAAAATTACAGACCTCTACATGCTTTGTAAGTAGGAAAACCTGCAAAATCGTCAGTGTATCAAATACTTGTTCTCCCCACTGTATGTATTCACGCCATTTTGCTATGAAGCCCCTAAATCTAGATCTAGTGCAACCAATTACCTTCAGAAGTCACATATGTTAAATAAAGTCCACCTGTGTGCAATCTAAGTGTCACATGATCTGTCACATGATCTCAGTATATAGAGTCTGCAACACCAAGGGGCACCACCAAGCAAGCGGCACCATGAAGACCAAGGAGCTCTCCAAACAGGTCAGGGACAAAGTTGTGGAGAAGAATAGATCAGGGTTAGGTTCTAAAAAAAATTGAATATGCCACGGAGCACCATTAAATCCATTATTGAAAAATGGAAAGAATATGGCAGCACAACAAACCTGCCAAGAGAGGGCCGACCACCAAAATTCATGGACCAGGCAAGGAGGGCATTCATCAGAGATGCAACAAAGAGACCAAAGATAACCCTGAAGGAGCTGCAAAGCTCCACAGCGGAGATTGGAATATCTGTTCATAGGACTACTTAAAGCCGTACACTCCACAGAGCTGGGCTTTACAGAAGAGTGTCCAGAAAAAAGCCATTGCTTAAAGAAAAAAATAAGCAAACACGTTTGGTGTTCGCCAAAAGGCATGTGGGAGACTCCCCAAACATATGGAAGAAGGTACTCTGGTCAGATGAGACTAAAATTGAGCTTTTTGTCCATCAAGGAAAACGCTATGTCTGGCACAAACCCAACACCTCTCATCACAACACCATCAACACCATTTTTTTAATCGGCAGGAACTGGGAAACTGGTCAGAGTTTAAGGAATGATGGATGGCGCTAAATATAGGGAAGTTCTTGAGGGAAACCTGTTTCAGTCTTCCAGAGATTTGAGACTGGGACAGAGGTTCACCTTCCAGCAGGACAATGAGCCTAAGCATACTGATAAAGCAACACTCAAGTTGTTTAAGGGGAAACATTTAAATGTCTTGGAATGGCCTATTCAAAGCCCAGACCTCAATCCAATTTGAGAATCTGTGGTATGACTTAAAGATTGCTGTACACCAGCGGAACCCATCCAACTTGAAGGAGCTGGAGCAGTTTTGCCTTGAAGAATGGGCCAAAATCCCAGTGGCTAGATGTGCCAAGCTTATAGTGACATACCCCAAGAGACTTGCAACTGTAATTGCTGAAAAAGGTGGTTCTACAACGTATTGCCTTTGGGGAGGTGAATAGTTATGCACGCTAAAGTTTTCTGTTTTTTCGTCTTGTTTCTTGTTTGTTCCACAAGAAAAAATATTTTGCATCTTCAAATTTCCCAAAATCCTGAAATGTCCTTCCCTAACTAATTTCTGACAAGATAGAACTGCCAAAGGGGGCGGAGTTGCAATCTACTGCAGAGATAGCCTGCAGAGGTCTGTCATACTTTCCAGGTCTGTGCCCAAACAATTCAAGCTACTACTTTTAAAAATACACCTTTTCAGAAACAAGTCTCTCACCGTTGCCCTGGACACCATATGTGAATTGATCACCCGCCATCTATCTTCAGAGTTCGTACTGTTATGTGACCTAAACTGGGACATGCTTCACACCCCGGCTGTCCTACAATCTAAGCTAGATGCCCTCAATCTCACACAATTTATCAAGGAACTTAACAGGTACAACCCTAAATCCATAACCATGGGCACCATCTTAGATAGCATCCTGACCATCTTGCCCTCTAAATACACTTCTGCTGTCTTCAACCAGGATCTCAGCAATCACTGCCTCATTGCCTGCGTGTGTAATGGGTACGCAGTCAAACGACCACCCCTCGTCACTGTCAAACTCTCCATAAAACACTTCAGCGAGCAGGCCTTTCTAATTAACCTGGCCCGGTATCCTGGAAGGATATTGACCTCATCCCGTCAGTAGAGGATGCCTGGTTGCTCTTCAAAAGTGCTTTCCTCTACATATTAAATAAGCATGCCCCATTCAAAAAATGAACTAAGAACAGATATAGCCCTTGACTGCACTTGACCAGCACAAAAACATCCTGTGGCGTTCTGCATTAGCATCGAATAGCCCCCGCGATTTGCAACTTTTCAGGGAAGTCAGGAACCAATATACTCAGTCAGTTAGGAAAGCTAAGGCTAGCTTTTTCAAACAGAAATTTGCTTCCTGTAGCATTAATTTCAAAAAGTTTTGGGACACTGTAAGCCTATGCAGAATAAGAGCACCTCCTCCCAGCTGCCCACTGCACTGAGGATAGGAAACACTGTCACCACCGATAAATCTACGATAATCGATCATTTCAATAAGCATTTTTCTACGGCTGGCCATTCTTTCCACCTGGCTACCCCTACCCCTGCCAACATCTCAGCACCCCTTGCAGCAACTTGCCCCCCCCCGCCCTCGCTTCTCCTTCCCCCAAATCCAGACAGCTGATGTTCTAAAAGAGCTTCAAAATCTGGATCCCTACAAATCAGCTGGGCTAGACAATATGGACCCTCTCTTTCTAAAATGATCCGCCGAAATTGTTGCAACCCCTATTACTAGGCTATTCAACCTCTCTTTCGTATCGTCTGAGATCCACAAAGTTTGGAAAGCTGCCGCGGTTATCCCCCTCTTCAAAGGGGAAGACACTAGACCCAAACTGTTATAGACCTATATCCATCCTGCTCTGCCTTTCTAAAATCTTCGAAAGCCAAGTTAATGAACAGATCACCCACCATTTTGAATCCCACCGTAACTTCTCCACTATGCAATCTGGTTTCTGAGCTGGTCATGGGTGCACCTCAGCCACGCTCAAGGTCCTAAACGATATCATAACCGCCATCGATAAAAGACAGTACTGTGCAGCCGTCTTCATTGATCTGGCCAAGGCTTTTGACTCTGTCAATCACCACATTCTTCTCGGCAGACTCAATAGCCTTGGCTTCTCAAATGACTGCCTCGCCTGGTTCACCAACTACTTCTCAGAAAGAGTTCAGTGTGTCAAATCGGAGGGCCCGTTGCCCGGACCTCTGGCAGTCTCTATGGGGGTGCCACAGGGTTAAATTCTCGGGCCGACTCTTTTCTCTGTATGTATCAATGATGTCGCTCTTGCTGCTGGTGATTCTCTGATCCACATCCACGCAGACGTCACCATTCTGTATACATCTGGCCCTTCTTTGGACACTGTGCTTACAAACCTCCAGACAAGCTTCAATGCCATACAACAGTCCTTCCGTGGCCTCCTGCTTTTAAATGCTAGTAAAACTAAGTGCATTGTCTTCAACCGATTGCTGCCCGCACCCTCCCGCCCGACTAGCATCACTATTCTGGACGGTTCTGACCTAGAATATGTGGACAACTACAAATACCTAGGTGTCTGGTTAGACTGTAAACTCTCCTTCCAGACTCACATTAAGCATCTCCAATCCAAAATGAAATCTAGAATCGGCTTTCTATTTCGCAACAAAGCCTCCTTCACTCATGCTGCCAAACAATTCCTCGTAAAACTGACTATCCTACCGATCCTTGACTTCGGCGATGTCATTTACAAAATAGCCCCCAACATTCTACTCAGCAAACTGGATGTAGTCTATCACAGTGCCATTTGTTTTGTCACCAAAGCCCCATATACTACCCACCACTGCGACCTGTATGCTCTCGTTGGCTGGCCCTCACTACATATCCGTCACCAAACCCACTGGCTCCAGGTCATCTATAAGTCTTTGCTAGGTAAAGCCCCGCTTTAGCTCAGCTCACTGGTCACCATTGAAACACCCACCCGTAGCACGCGCTCCAGCAGGTATATTTCCGTGGTCATCCCCAAAGCCAAAACTTTCTTTGGCCGCCTTTCCTTCCAGTTCTCTGCTGCCAATGACTGGAACGAATTGCAAAAATCTCTGAAGCTGGAGTCTTATATCTCCCTCTAACTTTTAAGCATCAGCTGTCAGAGTAGCTTACCGATCACTGTACCTGTACATGGCCAATCTGTAAATAGCACACCCAACTACCTCATCCCCATATTCCCTCATCCTCATCCCCATCCCCTCATCCCTAACCCCCAAAAAATCTATTTTAATTCTTGGTTGTAAGGCAACAAAATAGGAAAAGTGCCAAGGGGGTGAATACTTTCGCAAGCCACTGTATACGCACACACATGTACACACACTCACACATACACCAGGCAGTTTTAAGGGGTTGCTTGATTGATAGTTCTAACATTTTCTGGGCTCAGACATACTGACACGTCTGCATCCTAATTGCCCGGTCATCATCATCTCTCCAAATTAGTAGAGAAACACCCAGCGATCATCATCAATTAATGCACACGTGTGCACGTCCGTGCTCCCATGCACACGCAAAAATACACTGTGTGTAGTCATTTTTTGGGGAGTATTGAAAAATGTTGCTTTCTCTTTCTCTGTGTGTGTGTGTGTGTTAGCCCTATAGAGCGGTCCCAGTTGGAGCACCATTCTATCCATAAGATGCTGAAGGTGTTCCCGTGTCTGACAGCCCACCTCTCCAAACATGAGTTACAGCAGATCAGCACCATCGCCATCATAGAGACCTGGGATAGGGCACAGATCAGTGAGTCCCACACACACACACCATATATTTCTTGCATTGTAAACTTAAACATGCTCTAGCATAGCATTGGCAATATATAATTTTGTCTTTGGAAAACTCCCTGCATTTTCCTGAATACTGCGTTGACACATAAATGCATAAGAACACAGCCTTATTTAGAGCTTTTTATCACACAAACACAGAGAGAAATACTCATCCAGGTTTTTATAAGGCCTTGATTTTGTTCTCAGGTATTCATTCTAGTCCATTCCCATGGTCTTTAACAGGAGATGCTGTCTGTCAGAGAGCTCACAGTCGGTGTTATAGCTACTGTTTGTCTTAAGAAGTACTGGAGGGCTGTGCATGCGGTGATGTTATTGATTGAGACAGCACTATTCCAGCGCTGTAGACCTCAATCATCCCAAATTCACCATCTATTATTCATGCTATTCAACAGTAATCTGAGTACATCACACGTGCTTCTAGGCTGTTCTATCTATCACATTTCACTGGCGGAGGCTGGTGGGGATAGACAAACAACAAACTCTCATCACGCATGCCTAAGCTGATACACACACACGGTTATACATTATGCATAATGTTCATGCGCACACACGCATACAAACACCCTTCAGCCTCACCCCAAAACACACCCCTTCACCCCAAGAAGTACATCGCTCCCTTCACGCCCCTGCCCACAGTGCATCTGACTGTGAACATACAGTACTGAAATGGAGTCTTTTTGCTTCCCTTCTGTGAGGCCTGACTGGTTTCACAAGAGCAGTTTTATCTGTGTCCGTTTCTTTTCATCATTCATCCCTCGTGTGTGCGCGTATACCGTGTGTGTGTGCGCCGATTTGGGCAGATTGAAACCCCTCTAGCTACTCTCTGAGATAGAACATCTACAAGTGGTGGTGAGATATGCAGCAGAGCACCGCAGGGAAATATAGAAGCTGCTTGTATATGAAACTCTGCGAGCTGGTTTGGCTTCTGAAATGACTGTCATCCATAGAGGCAGGCAGCACTATCAACGGAATGCTTAGACTCAATCCCCTCTCCTGTTATGTTTGATTTGGTGGTTGGATATTGCTTTTCTGTTACCTTTCCCAGGAGCTTGAGTCGGGAGGCTGATATTTTTGTAGATTTTGATGAGGGGAAAGAAGTACTCTATATTCTAGAGAGGGAAATGAATACTTTAAATAAATTGATCTCTGCTTATGTACACACAGTGTGTATATATATATATATATATATATAGTACCAGTCAAAAGTTTGGACACACCTACTCATTCCAGGGTTTTTCTTTATTTTTAAGCGCAAAGCAGATGGGATGGTTTATCACTGCAGAATGCTGTGGTAGCCATGCTGGTTAAGTGTGGTTAAATTTGCCTTGAATTCTAAATAAATGATCTTCTTATTGGTGTTCTTTAGTAGTGGTTTCTTTGCAGCAATTTGACCATGAAGGCCTGATTCACACAGTCTCCTCTGAACAGTTGATGTTGAGATGTCTGTTACTTGAACTCTGTGAAGCAATTATTTGGACTGCAATTTCTGAGGCTGGTAACTCTAATGAACCTATCCTCTGCAGCAGAGGTAACTCTGGGTCTTCCTTTCCTGTGGCGGTCCTCATGAGTGCCAGTTTCATCATAGTGCTTGATGGTTTTTGCGACTGCACTTGAAAAAACCTTCAAAGTTCTTGACATTTTCCGGATTGACTGGCCTTCATGTCTTAAAGTAATGATGGACTGTCATTTCTCTTGGCTTATTTGAGCTGTTCTTGCCATAATATGGACTTGGTCTTTTACCAAATAGGGCTATCTTCTGTATACCACCCCTACTTTGTCACAACACAACTGATTGGCTCAAACGCATTAAGAAGGAAAGAAGGCACACTGGTTAATTGAAATGCATTCCAGGTGACTACCTCATGAAGCTGGTTGAGAGAATGCCAAGAGTTTGCAAAGCTGTCACCAAGGCAAAGGGTGGCTACTTTGAAGAATCTCAAATATAAAATATGATGGCAAGGTTTTAATGTCTGAGACGTGTGATGTGATAAGCTATTTGAAACGTTCTGAAAAGACGAGACCGGTGCATTTGGGATAATTGTTTTGCTGTGAGAGAGATGTTTCTGTCTACTATAGTGTACTGGTCTAAAGTAGTGCACTATATAGAGAATAGGGTGCCATTTGGGATGCAGGCAGATTATGTGATGTTCCTCTATGTGATGGACAGAGGCATTTCTTAACTTTTTTTAGTTTTTATAACACTTTAACATCCCTTTCCTCCTGCAGTATTTGGACACAATGGATTCTTCCTCATCCTGAAAGGTTCAGTAGCTCCGTACACTCAAGACAGATCCAAGGAGGCTGTTGATCCAAAGGGCTCAGTGGTAAGCAACCACACCATGGCATTGCCACAATGTTACTCCGGAGTGTTAAAGATGGTATCTGCAGTAGGGAGAAACGGCGACACTGGCCGCCTCACCACCATTGTTATCGTTTTTGTTGCCGAGCTGAGGAGCATCGTGCAGCATGGTAAAAGCGGAAAGAACGGTGTTCGTCGTTTGTAGTGACTTCTCTGTTGTAATCTCGCAATCGAATGTGGCTGTTTCACCATTAAGGATTCTTTAAGCTTTAAGGTATTTTCACAGTTTTCGTTAGTTGATTGATTTGTTGGTTGATTGAGTGATTGATTGCGTGTTTCAGATAGGTGTGGGTAGCAGCTTTGGATCGTTTGAACCTCCTGCAGGTACTGAGGCAGGCATCACCATCCAGTGTACATTAACACAGGAACCCTGCGAGATCCTGAAAATCTCTCACTCAGGCTACGCCAAGCTGAAGAAGGTGAAGGAGCTATATTTATTCAAAATGAATATGCTACGTACCTGATTTATATGCATACCAGCATATGTGACTGTATTAATCAACCACAAATACAAGTTACTTATACTTCCATATGTTTCAATGTCTTTAGACATCCCCTAATGTTTTCAACTTTATTTGTACACTAAGACATGTGTCCTTGCCCACTGTCTTGAATCTGTATTGTGCTGTATGTCTCTTGTCGTAGGAGATCTTGGCCCAGAACTATGCTCTGAAGGAATCTCTGATCCAGGGTTGTCACTTCTACCTGCATTGGCCCAAGCTCTCCATCGATAGGCTGGCCAACCTCATCCAGATGAAGAACTTACCAGCCAAACACGGTACAGTTCAGTAATAAACTCCCCTCAGTCAGCCAATCACGGTAAACCCATTTCTGTCACCCAATTATGGTACAGTAATACCCTCAGTGAGCCAATCACGCTAATACTCACCTCACAGTCAGCCGATCATGGTAATACTGTACTACTACCTTATTCGAATCATGGTAGTACATGGTAATTCCATAGTGCATGGGAGTTAGGCTGTGTGTTCCTGTAATGAATAAAATATGTTCTCTTTTCCACACATTTATCTCTGTATGAGTTAAATTAAATCCCTTTGTTGTTTTTTATCTGGGAAAATATGATACATCATGTATGAAATAAGTCTTTGTAATGTGTGGCAGTTTTTTTATTACATCTTTATTTGTCAGTAATTAGGGACAGATGCTGTGTGCTTCATTGAAAACAAGACAGACTTAGACCTAGACGCAGATGGTTGCATATGAAACAGAGGTTACTATCGTATACCACTAGATCTTAACAACTTCAATACATTGTCAAAGCGACATGAACGGCTTATGCATTAACTTCCCCGCCCTAGTTTGTGCCGTCTGCCAAGCAAACAAACACAAACAAGGCGACAGTAAACATGTCGTCCCCCACGAATGATACAGCGCCCCCCTTCGGCCAATCAGTGTAATTTGTGTAAATGGCGGCTCTCTCGTGTAGGACTAACGTATCAACAGTTGATTGACTGGCTCAAGAGGGCGCTACAGTAATATAATTTTGTAAATGCCGGATCACTATGGCAAGACGCATCATTCACCAATTTCAGTCAAACAGATCAAGAGATATAAATAATTGCCCGTTATAGCACCACCGGGTGGTCAATATTAATATTCTTGCACATGTTGAGTGATGATAGTGTTTGCAATATGTGTGCCACATTTTGTTACAATACGAATATCCTTGACTAATTTCTATTTATTAATGTGCTAGAGCACGCCTGCTTGAATATTTATTCGTCAATATCGGCCAAATTGTTTAAGGTAGTAGTCTGGAAAAAAATTGCATTGAGATACCTTTGTCCATAGATGTCACGTATGAAGTTTCTTGCAGATTGGTCATTCGGGGCCAGAAAAGTAGCGTTTTGCCCAAGATTTTAAATGGAAGAAAATCAATCATGGCGGACCTTATGGGTCCTTGAGGGAAATGTGTTCTTTGTAAGAAGAGGGACCTATGTACCAAATTTCATGACTAGGTCAAATGGGGTGAGGGGCGTGACCTTTTAAAGTTTGCTTTTTCAATCTCCTGTTATAGCGCCACCATCTGGCCAATCAGTAAATGCCAGATCTCTATGACAAGATGCATCATTCACCCAAGTTTAGTCAAAATCGGGCTAGTGCTGTCTGATATTGCGTGACTAACGTACTAATGGACAGAGACAGATGCATAGTCCCCGCCCCAATTTAATTTGGTGGGACAACAAATTAGATCCATCCTCTACTTCTGCCTCTCTCTCTGTCTTTCTCTCTTCTTTCTCTCTAGCCTCTACCTATTCCATCTTTAGATGTGGTCGAGGCGACAGGAGAGCATATGGCGAACGTTGAATGGAGACGTTACCCAGTGCAGCTAAAGGCACCGTACCAAATGTTTTATATCAAACACTTAACTCAGAACCTTGTCTTTTCCACTACTTGTAGTGCATGTCATTATCACTGATCCCCTCCCTCTTCTCTCACCTTTCTTCTTGTCTTTTATGGAGAGAGAGAGCCAGGGCCTTCCTACAGCTCCCTCCATCCCCATTTTCCTCTTCATCCCCTTCATCTGAATGCAATGATACATTCCCTTTATCAGAGGGAGAGTGAAAGGGAAAAAATGGTGGATACGTGTAGTGTGCATACGTGTATACGTGTAGCCGCTAGTGATTGGATATGTTGGTTGGAGGGTAAGGGTGGGGTATAGGATAGTATCATACTGTCAAACGATAGGATCTCATTGCAGGCTGGAATAAGCCGAGCGAGTGGTGTGTGCTGTGTGTGCCGTTCGTTGATTGCTGTAGGGCCGATCTCTAGCTCTATTTGCCTAGTGGGGAAGCTGAAGCTAGCCAACCGGCTGAATCTGGCTGGATCTGGGTTTATGTATCCTGGATAGATGAACGGTCTGCCTGGAGGGCAGGACTCCTGTCCTGAGGTTTGTACAGATGAATGACTTGTTTACATGCTGCTGCCTATCATCAGAGGCCTAGTCTGCCTCCCAAATGGCACCTTATTACCTATTTAGTGCACTACTACCCATAGGGCTTTGGTCAAAGGTGGTGCACTATATAGGGAATAGGGTGTCATTTGTAATTCAACCCTATAACACATAATCCCCATTTGTCTCTCTGTACTTTGGCCTGTGACATGGAGAGGATACCTTAACCATCTGGCTTACCTGCCTGCCATGTTAACCTATACGGACGCCTAAGACTGTCTCTCGATCCCCAACAGGCTACTTGATCACCTTGATTGGCTCCATGTTGATGCTTCAGTGGCTTTGAGAGGGATAGTGTTTCATGTAAAGGTTTGTGAGAGCAGAATGAATGTTATCTGCTGATGCCACCATAGAGACGTTCAACTACTGTCTGAACAGACAATTACTCTGGAGGTTAGGCCTGGCCATGACATTTGGGGCCATCTCAATTTGGGGCAAGTCAGTGGAGAAAGGCAGTGTAACAGAAGGCTATTACCTCACCACTGCAGTGGGACTCTTCATCTCAGAGGGGTGTGTGTCTAACTCTGGTGTTAACACTTCATGTCACCACAGGCACAACTGTCCTACAGTAGCTGCTTCAAGTTTCCACATACTGATCCTTTGTCTATATGAGATGACCTCAGTCACAGTGAATGTGTTGGACAGGCTGGCTGGCCGGCTGACTGACTGACTGGCCGACTGGCTGGCTGGTTGCTTTAACTGCGCCAACAGCTCTCCAGGCTGGCTCTGGTCCATCCAGTACCCTTTTTACATTACTATGCGTTTCACATTGTCCTTTCCAACATGGTTCAAGCAACTAAGGAACTGTAATGTAACCAAGCCAGGTTCGGCTTGGCTCGGTAGTGTAAAAAGGGTACATTCGTTTCCCTTCTGGCTCCAGCACAACAGAAACAGCAGTCTGCCTGGAGACCAAGGCGTTTTCCCACGCGAGGCTTTTTCAGAACGTCCGATAGACAAGACTGTCTGTATGGGAATACTGTGTCCCCATCCCAGACGGTCATGCTTGTCCAAGAGCTCTCCTCTGGAATGTAGTCCTCTTACACACGCGGGCGCGTACAAACACACACACTGCACATAGTCTGGCAGATTGTTTTACATTGATTGTTCACGGGGATCAAACATCCAGCCGGTATCTTAATCCAAGCAAGAGATGGATTACATTACGCTTTGTGTGTAAAGTGGCTGATGGATATTTTCATAGTGGTGCATGGCATGAATGAAACACATGTTTTCGGGGTATTGTAAAGAGTTGAGTGATTCACCATGCCTTTAGCTTAGTCTTACAGACTCGCATACGTCTTCAGCGAGGTATCCTGTTACACTTAATTGAATATGACCGCTCTGCCTTATGACGTACGTCGAATGCCTCCGAGGCCGACAGGTAGAGTAGTGGTTGATCACAAGCAGATAAGTATGCTTTTCCCCTTCCTGGAATCTGGTGAGGCCAAGACAATTTCGACGTATACTGGTAATAGAAAATAAAACGTTTCATTTAGAAAATATCCCTTTCCTTCCGTTGTAGGCATTTCCTCTTCTTAATAATTCTCAGCTGTCATCTTTGTGCCCTTTTCACCCCTTCTTCAACCACCTCACCCTCCTCCCATTCTCCAAACTGTGGCAAGGCTCTACTATCCATCATTGGTTGATTATTGTTTCAGAGAGCTCATTACTGTAGACGAGGGCCTCAAACAGACTAATAACTGACTATTAGGGCCCTATTAGAGTGGCTAATTCAACCCCTATTTGGATTTCCTCCCTCCGTCCCTATATACAGTGAATGAGGTCTACCACAGTGTTTGGACAAAACTCCCTTCCGAATCTTTCTCTGTCTGGCGCATGAATGCACATGCACACACAGAGGAGAGGAGAGAGGGTTTGGCTGTCCCCCATCACACCAGTAAAAACACTGGCATTAACTACCCATTAGTTCTGTGACAATCAAAAGTCTGTCAGGCAGCAACTTAAACGTTAAGGGGAGAGGACAGTGAGGCTAGAGACGATATGGCTTGTCAGTCAAGAGGTACTATCAGCTCCAGGAAAGATTATGGACTGCACGCTTGTTGTTTTGATTTCACGGTAGATGCTGTATGCTTGGAGATATAGTAAGCACAACCAATGCACTCTGATGTATGGGAAAATCACACCAAAGACAACCTCACACTAACCCTGCCATCTAGCAGTTTATCCTAAATACCCTGCACATTGCCTATTTTTCATTTTCTATGTGAAAAATGATAACAATACAGACATGGCCACTAAATTAACCTGATCGCCAGGGGAAAACAGCCCTCTCACTTAATATGTGACGGCAGTTTGAGTGAACCTTGGCCCCAGCCTGTTCTGGAGAGAACATTGACTATGACTGTGTTAGAAATTACAGCCTGTTCCCTATAAAGTGCACTATTTTTGACCAGAGCCCTATGCGTCCTGGTCAAAAGTAGTGCACTAGGGTATAGTGTGATATTTGGAATGCAGACTTTGACAGAGAGTTGGAGCAGACAGACACAGTCCAGGGGATCCTACTGGGTAATTTCCCAGGTGAGGCCCTGTTAACTGTTTGATTATTCTGGGGCCTGAGTGAGTGAGAAAGGTCAAAGGGGATCTTGAGGTTCTGAGGTCTTAAATAAAAGCTGCCAAGCGTTTCATTGGAATAGGCCGGGATGAAATTAGGCCCGAGAATGACACACACACACACACACACACCATGGCTCCCCCGGTACTGGGGAGCACACATAACAAATGGGCCCCGTTTGTCCAACTTTCCCCTACATAGAGATAGCATTTAAAAACACCTGTCAGCGCTAATATACCGTGTTTCTCCTAGCCGTTAAAGGCTAGAGGGCCGTGAATCAATATAATGCTCACCTCCCAATGCACACAAACCAAAGATTTGTCACATGAAAAAATAATCCTCCAGCACAGACTTGCTAAAACAAGAGGACTTCTTCTGTCATTTACAGTGTAGCCTACTTTTTTTTCACAATACTTTTGGTAGATTTTGTCGGTTGTGATGCATTAGTCAAAGAAGCGGTGGATTGGGTGTTGCTGTGGGGGTTAGTAGGATGTGTGTGTGTGTGTTTGTCTGTGTGTGTGCGCGCAGTAACCCAAGAGTGTTCGAGGCGATGAATAGACACATAGAGTACAGCTTCAAGTAAGGTTAAGAGGGAGATGTGTGTCTCTTTGTTAACTACAGCTGGTGAGCGATCTCTAATGCTAAGGAAGTCTCAAGGTTTTACTCGCCTGAGTTAGAATACCTCATGATAAGCTGCAGACCATACGTAGATGTCTGTTTACTTGAGCGAGCTAAGGCCGCACTCAAAGAGCTGTATAGGGCCATAAGCAACAAAGAAAATGCCCATCCAGAGGTGGCACTCCTAGTGGCCGGTGATTTTAATACAGGGAAACTGAATTCTGTCTTACCTCATTTTTACCAGCATGTCTCCTGTGCAACTAGAGGCGACAAAACTCTAGATCACCTCTACTCCACACAGAGAGACATACAAAACTCTAGATCACCTCTACTCCACACACAGAGACACATACAAAACTCTAGATCACCTCTACTCCACACACAGAGACACATGCAAAACTCTAGATCACCTCTACTCCACACAGAGAGACACATACAAAACTCTAAATCACCTCTACTCCACACACAGAGACACATACAAAACTCTAGATCACCTCTACTCCACACAGAGAGACATACAAAACTCTAGATCACCTTTACTCCACACACAGAGACACATACAAAACTCTAAATCACCTCTACTCCACACACAGAGACACATACAAAACTCTAGATCACCTTTACTCCACACACAGAGACACATACAAAACTCTAGATCACCTTTACTCCACACACAGAGACACATACACAACTCTAGATCACCTTTACTCCACACACAGAAACACATACAAAACTCTAAATCACCTCTACTCCACACACAGAGACACATACAAAACTCTAGATCACCTCTACTCCACACACAGAGACACATAAACTCTAGATCACCTCTACTCCACACACAGAGACACATACAAAACTCTAAATCACCTCTACTCCACATACAAAACTCAGCCCAGTGCTGGTTATTCCACCTCACCGCACCGGCCGGGCTAAGGGGAGTATTCAACCAGGTAAGGTTGGGCAGGCTCGGTGCTCAAGAGCTCCAGTACGCCTCACGGTCCGGTGTATCCGGTGCCACCTCCCCACCCCGGCCCAGTACCACCAGTGCCAATATCACGCACCAGGCTTCCTGTGCGTATTCAGAGCCCTGTTCCTCCTCCACGCACTCGCCCTGAGGTGCGTGTCTCCAGCCCGGTACCTCCAGTTCCGGCACCACGCACCAAGCCTCCTGTGCGTCTTCAGAACCCTGTATGCTCTGTTGCTGCTCCCCGCACTAGCCTTGAGGTGCGTGTCCTTAGCCCGGTACCACCAGTTCCGGCACCACGCACCAGGCCTACTGTGTGCCTCAGCAGGCCAGAGTCTGCCGTCTGCCCTGAGCTGCCTGTCTGCCGAGCGCCGTCTGAGCTGCCCGTCTGCCCAGCGCCATCTGAGCTGCCCGTCTGCTCAGCGTCATCTGAGCTGCCCGTCTGCCCAGCGCCATCTGAGCCGCCCGTCTGTCCAGCGCCATCTGAGCTGCCCGTCTGTCCTGAGCCGCTAGAGCCGTCCGTCAGTCAGGAGCCGCCAGAGCCGCCCGCCAGTCAGGAGCCGCCCGCCAGTCAGGAGCCGCCCGCCAGTCAGGAGCCGCCCGCCAGTCAGGAGCCGCCCGCCAGTCAGGAGCCACCCGCCAGTCAGGAGCTGCCAGAGCCGCCCGCCAGTCAGGAGCTGCCAGAGCCGCCCGCCAGTCAGGAGCTGACAGAGCCGCCCGCCAGTCAGGAGCTGACAGAGCCGCCCGCCAGTCAGGAGCTGACAGAGCCGCCCGCCAGTCAGGAGCTGACAGAGCCGCCCGCCTGTCAGGAGCTGACAGAGCCGCCCGCCTGTCAGGAGCTGACAGAGCCGCCCGCCTGTCAGGAGCTGACAGAGCCGCCCGCCTGTCAGGAGCTGCCAGAGCCGCCCGCCTGTCAGGAGCTGCCAGAGCCGCCCGCCTGTCAGGAGCTGCCAGAGCCGCCCGCCTGTCAGGAGCTGCCAGAGCCGCCCGCCTGTCAGGAGCTGCCAGAGCCGCCCGCCTGTCAGGAGCTGCCAGAGCCGCCCGCCTGTCAGGAGCTGCCAGAGCCGCCCGCCTGTCAGGAGCTGCCAGAGCCGCCCGCCTGTCAGGAGCTGCCAGAGCCGCCCGCCTGTCAGGAGCTGCCAGAGCCGCCCGCCTGTCAGGAGCTGCCAGAGCCGCCCGCCAGTCAGGAGCTGCTAGAGCCGCCCGCCAGTCATGAGCCGCCCTCCAGTCATGAGCCGCCCTCCAGTCATGAGCCGCCCTCCAGTCATGAGCCGCCCTCCAGTCATGAGCCGCCCTCCAGTCATGAGCCGCCATTCAGTCCGGAGCCGCCATTCGGTCCGGAGCTGCCATTCGGTCCGGAGCTACCTCTCGGTCCGGAGCTACCTCTCGATCCTGAGATACCCCTCGGTCATGAGATACCCCTCGGTCATGAGATACCCCTCGGTCATGAGCTACCTCTCGGTCAAGAGCTGCCCTTCAGCCCGGAGCTGTCCCTCAGTCCGAAGGAGTTTCCTCAGTCATGAGGCGCCGCTCAGTCCAGAGGCACTCCTCAGTCCATTGGGGACTTTTGTTAGGGTTCCTAGGCCAAGGTCGGCGGCGAGAGTCGCCACTCAAAGAACGCTAAGGAGGTGGACAAAGACAATGGTGGAGTGGGGTCCACGTCCAGCGCCAGAGCCGCCACCGAGGACAGAGGCCCACCCAGACCCTCCCCTATAGGTTTAGGTTGTGCGGTCAGAGTCCGCACCTTCGGGGGGGGGGGGGGGGGGGGTACTGTCACGTTATGACCATAGTTCTTTTGTGTTTTCTTTGTTTTAGTGGTGGTCAGGACGTGAGCTGGGTGGGCATTCTATGTTGTGTGTCTAGTTTGTCCATTTCTATGTATGGCCTGATATGGTTCTCAATCAGAGGCAGGTGTTAGTCATTGTCTCTGATTGGGAACCATATTTAGGTAGCTTGTTTTGTGTTGGGGTTTGTGGGTGGTTGTCTTCAGTCTTAGTGTTCATTGCACCAGATAGGACTGTTTCGGTTTTGCCACATTTGTTATTTTGTATTTGTAGTGTTCACGTTTATCGTCTGTTATTAAAACATGTTGAACACTAACTACGCTGCGTATTGGTCCGATCCCTGCTACACCTCCTCTTCAGACGAAGAGGAGGAATGCTGCCGTTACAATAATTCCATGTGTATAACTTGTATTATCATCTGTATTTATGAGTATTTCTGTTGAAACGATGTGGCTATGCAAAGTCACTTGATATTTTTGCCACTAGTGAATCTAGTCGCCTCAATGTAAACTCAGATTTTTTTATATAAATATGAATTTTATCAAACAAAACATGCATGTATTGTGTAACATGAAGTCCTATGCGTGTCATCTGATGAAAATAATCGAAGGTTAGTGATTAATTTTATCTCTATTCTGGTTTTTGTGAAGCTATCTTTAGCTGGAAAAAATGGCTGTGATTATTGTGGTTTTGTGGTGACCTAACATAATTGTTTGTAGTGCTTTCGCTGAAAAGCCTATTTGAAATCAGACACTTTGGTGGGATTAACAACAAGATTACCTTTAAAATGATATAAGACACATGAATGTCTGAGGAATTGTAATTATGAGATTTCTGTTTTTTGAATTTGGCGCCCTGCACTTCGACTGGCTGTTGTCATATCGATCCCGTTAACGGGACTGCAGCCATAAGAATTAAAGGCACAGTCAACTTCGTATAAACTTCTGACCCACTGTGATACAGTGAAATATAAGTGAAATAATCGGTCTGTAAACAATTGTTGGGAAAATGACTTGTGTCATGCACAAAGTAGATGTCCTTACCGACTTGCCAAAACTATAGTTTGTTAACAAGAAATTTGTGGAGTGGCTGAAAAATGAGTTTTAATGACTCCAACCTAAGTTTATGTAATCTTCTGACTTCAACTGTATAAGAAATCCCGATACGAACACCGACAAGCCATCAAACAATCAATACAGAACTAAGATCAAATCCTACTAAGTTGGTTCTGACACTCGTTGGATGTGGCAGGGCTTGCAAACTATCATTGATTACAAAGAGAAACCCAGCCACGAGCTTCCTAGTGACACGAGCCTACCAGACGGGCTAAATGCCTTCTATTCTTGCTTCGAGGCAAGCGACACTGAACCATGCATGAGAGCACCAGCTGTTCCGGACGACTGTGAGATCTCCGTACCCAATGTGGGTAAGACCTTTAAACAGGTTAACATTCACAAGGCCGCAAGGCAGATTACCAGGACTAGCTGCATAGTGTCTTCATTGACATTTTCAACCTCTCCCTGATTGTCTGCAATACCTACATGTTTCTAGCAGACTGCAACAGTCCTTGTGCCCAAGAATGCCAAGGTAACATTTTTTTATTTAACCATTATTTTAGCAGGTAAATTGACTGAGAATACATTCTCATTTACAGCAGCAACCTGGGGAATAGTTACAAAGGAGAGAAGGGGGATGAATATCGCCCCGTAGCACTGCTTTGAAAGGCTGGTCATGGCTTACATCAACCCCATCATCCCAGACACCCTGGACCCACCCAAATTCGCATACTGCCCCAACAGATCCCCCACAGATGATGCAATCTCTCTTGCACTCCACACTACCCTCTCCCACCTGGACAAAAGGAACACCTTTTTGAGAAAGCTGTTCATTGACTACAGCTCAGCGTTCAACATCATAGTGTCTTCCAAGCTCATCACTAAGCTCAGGACCCCGGGACTGAACACCTCCCTCTGCAACTGGATCCTGAATTTCCTGACGGGCCGACCCCAGGTAATGAGGGTAAGCAACAACACATTCGCCACACTTACCCTCAACACGGAGGCCCCTCAGGGATGCGTGCTTAGTCCCCTCCTGTATTCCTGTTCACCCAAGACTGCATGGCCACAAACAACTCCACAGCCATCATTAAGTTTGCTAACGACGCAACAGTGGTTGGCCTGATCACCGACGATGTTGAGACCGCCTATATGGAGGAAGTCAGTGACCTGGCAGTGTGGTGCCAGGACAACAACCTCTCCCTCAACATCAGCAAGACAAAGGAGCTGATCGTGGACTACAGGAAATGGAGGGCAGAGCACGCCCCCATCCACATCACTAATGAATTATCACGCTTCACACACACTAACACAGTCGTGAAAAGGTACAACAATACCTCTTCTCCCTCGGGAGGCTGGGAGAGAATCTTGACTGTGTTAGTGTGCACCATTGAGAGCATCTTGACTGGCTGCATTACTTCTTGGTATTGCAACTGCTTGGCATCTGACCGCACAGCACCACACAGGGTGCCGTGGAGGAGCTGATCGGAATGGCCGATTTAATTACGGCCGATTTCAAGTTTTCATAACAATCGGTACCGGCATTTTTTGACACTGATTATGGCCGATTTACATTGCACTCCACGAGGAGACTGCGTGGCAGGCTGACTACCTGTTATGTGAGTGCAGCAAGGAGCTAAGGTAAGGTGCTAGCTAGCGTTAAACTTGTCTTATATAAAACAATCAATCTTAACATAATCACTAGTTAACTACACATGGTTGATGATATTACTAGATTATCTAGCTTGTCCTGTGTTGCATATAATCGATGCGGTGCCTGTTAATTTTTCATTGAATCACAGCCTACTTCGCCAAACGGGTGATTTAACTTCCTATGGCTGCATCCCGCTAACGGGATCGATATGACAACAGCCAGTGAATGTGCAGGGCGCCAAATTCAAACAACAGAAATCTCATAATTAAAATTCCTCAAACATACATGTGTCTTATATCATTTTAAAGGTAATCTTGTTGTTAATCCCACCAAAGTGTCCGATTTCAAATATGCTTTTCAGCGAAAGCACTACAAACGATTATGTTAGGTCACCACCAAACCACAATAAGCACAGCCATTTTTCCAGCGAAATATAGCAGTCACAAAAAGCAGAAATAGAGATACAATTAATCACTAACCTTTGATGATCTTCATCAGATGACACTCATAGGACTTCATGTAACACAATACATGCATGTTTTGTTTGATAAAGTTCATATTTATATCAAAAAATCTTAGTTTACATTGGCGCGTTACATTCACTAGTTGCAAAAACATCAGGTGATTTTGCATAGCCACATCGTTTCAACAGAAATACTCATCATAAATGTAGATGATAATACAAGTTATACACATGGAATTATAGATATACCCCTCCTTAATGCAACCGCTGTGTCAGATTTCAAAAAATAATTACGGAAAAAGCAAACCATGCAATAATTTCAGATGGAGCTCAGAACAATAGCCAAATTAGCCACCATGTTGGACTCAACAGAAACCAGAAAATACATGAGAAATGTTTCCTTACCTTTGATGAACTTTGATGCAGTCCTAGGAATCCCAGGTCCACAATAAATGCTTGATTTATTCGATAATGTCCGTTATTTATGTCCAATTAGCTACTTTGGTTAGCGCGTTTGGTAAACAATTCCAAAGTCACAAAGCGCGTCCACTATAACGTGACGAAATGTCCAAAAGTTCCATAACAGTCAGTAGAAACATGTCAAACGATGTATTGAATCAATCTTAAGAATGTTGTTAACATACATCTTGAATAACGTTCCAACCGGAGAATTACATTGACTTCAGTTGAGATATGGAATGGAGCTGCCTATCACGTGAACGCGCGTGTTCAATGCGTGGTCACCTCATGGCAGTGATTACTCATTCCTGTCTCCTTCGGCTCCCCTTCACATTAGAGTCATCAGACAAAGTTCTATTGATTGTTGAAAACTCATCCATATCTCGCTGTAATTTCATTGGGAGCTTGGTTGAAAATCTAGCAGCCTCAGAAAAAATCCAAACAGGAAGTGGAACTTCTCAGGTTTTTTCCTGCCATATGAGTTCTGTTATACTCACAGACATAATTCAAACAGTTTTAGAAACTTCAGAGTGTTTTCTATCCAATACTACTAATAATATGCATATATTAGCAACTATGACTGAGGAGCAGGCCGTTTACTCTGGGCACCTCTGTGCACCTTTCATCCAAGCTACTCAATACTGCCCCTGCAGCCATAAGAAGTTAACAAGCGCATTCGGGAAAAAAAGCACTGTCGTTGCACCAATGTGTACCTAACCATGAACATCAATGCCTTTCTTACAATCAATACACAAGTATATATTTTTAAACCTGCTTATTTAGTTAATATTGCCTGCTAACATGAATTTCTTTTAACTAGGGAAATTGTGTCACTTCTCTTGCGTTCTGTGCAAGCAGAGTCAGGGTATATACAGTAGTTTGGGCCACCTGGCTCGTTGCGAACTGTGTGAAGACCATTTCTTCCTAACAACGACTGTAATTAATTTGCCAGAATTGTACATAATTATGACATAACATTGAAGGTTGTGCAATGTAACAGCAATATTTAGACTTATGGATGTCACCCGTTAGATAAAATACGTAACGGTTCAGTATTTCACTGAAAGAATAAACGTTTTGTTTTCTAAATGATAGTTTCCGGATTTGACCATATTAATGACCTAAGGCTCGTATTTCTGTGTGTTATTATATTATAATTAAGTTTATGATTTGATAGAGCAGTCTGACTGAGCGGTGGTAGGCAGCAGCAGGATCGTAAGCATTGTGTCAATGGTATATGAAATACAAATGGTATAGAGAGAAATAGTCCCATAATAACTACAACCTAACATTTCTTACCTGGGAATATTGAGACTCATGTTAAAAGGAACCACCAGCTTTCATATGTTCTGAGCAAGGAACTTGAAAGTTAGCTTTTTTACATGGCACATATTACACTTTTACTTTCTTCTCCAACACTTTGTTTTTGCATTATTTAAACCAAACATGTTTCATTATTTATTTGAGACTAAATTGATTTTATTGATGTATTATATTAAGTTAAAATAAGTGTTCATTCAGTATCGTTGTAAATGTAAAAATCGGCCGATTAATAGGTATCGGCTTTTTTTGGTCCTCCAATAATTGCTATCGGTATCAGCGTTGAAAAATCATAATCGGTCGACCTCTAATCTGCATTGACCCTTTTTGCGCTAACTCTTTTGACTCCTAACATACGCTGCTGCTACTGTTTATAATCTATCCTGTTGCCTAATCACTTTTTCCCTACCTATATGTGTTTATCTACCTTAATTACCTTATATCATTGCACATCAACTCGGTACATATCCCGTGTATATAGCCAAGTTATCGTCACTCAGTGTGTATTTATTCCCCATGTTATAATTTTTCTCTCTGCATTGTTGGGAAGGGCCGTAAGTAAAATGTCACTGTTAGTCTATACCTGTTGTTTTCAAAGCATGTAATGAATAACATTTTGATTTGAGTACAGAACATACTTACAAGGTCTCTGTTACACACACCGACCCACACTACTCACGTACTGTATGCTGGTTCATAACCTCATCCATCCTATGATAAAGGAGCCCACACTCTGACCTGAAGAAGCAGAAGAACATTACTTGATCTGAGTAGGCATGCAGGTAGAGAACTTATTTCCCTATTTCCTCCTCTTTTTCCTTCTCTCTTCTTTCTGTAGTACTGGTGAAGGAAGGTAAGGTGTGTCCCTTTGTGGCCTACATCCGAGAGGGGGAGTGTAACATCCTCCAGGACATTAACTCACTGATGAGGACCCCACTGGAGAAGGTGTCAGTCTGCGCACACACATCACACTGTAACAGTAGGCCTTCCTCCAGGCTGCTGCATGTTCCCTGTTTGATTAAAAACCACTTCGTCTAAATCAAGGAGTGAAAGAGCAGGACTTGATTTGAATATTAATTACATGGTTAAGACTGATTACCATAATTGTGTTACATTTTATACCGAGAAATGGGAATATTAATTCCAGGAACATGTCATTTGTGATAATGATTGGGCCTTGGCTATTTTTCCTTCATTGGTTGTTGATTTCCAGGGCAGCAGGATAAAGTTTGTTGTCGTGGGGAAGCTTGGACCAATGGAATCGTTCGGTGAGGTGAGCATCCTGCTTGATCAGCCCTCCCCCTGCAGCATCGTCACGGCGACAGAGGTGCAAGTAGGGATCCTCCAACCAGATGCTCTGAAAGGTTAGTCACATGTTCTTATATCATATCTGGTAGCCTATACAATCTCCTGTTGGATGTTTGAAAGGAAATAAAAACTGAGTTGATTACTGTGCGTTAATTTGATTTATGTTCATATTTTGATTAGGACTTGATTCAGTGACATCGGCACTGATGTTACAAACAGCACAGCCGATTTACGGGAACTTGAGTCAGGTACTGCAGTCAATTTGTCCAACATATTAACCTTACATTATTCACCCTTTCCCTTTACCCTGATACTATTGTGTTATAGAACAAGTGGAAAAGCACTGGTTCGAATAGTGAATAATATTCTGTTGCATTCACCTAGAATACGGTTGACCACTTGGTTCTGTATGACTTGTCCCTGTCTTATTCCAGGAAGAGATTAACAAGGAGTACATCAGACAAGAGCGGCACAAGGAGTGGGACCACATAAAGGTGTAGTGTACAGTACGTCAGTAAAGCGTATTGTTACAGTACTTTCTTTCCTTTTCTCACTAATGAGCCTTTTCATTCTACTAAGCCTTTTCACATTACAGAGCTGTACAACACTGGCCTGATTATGCATCCACCAGAGTTTCTGGACCCGTGCTGTGAAGGACAATGTGAATGGAAAATAACAAGCCAGCACAGTACGGTTCGGCTCAGTAGTGTGAAAAGGGTCTCTCTCTGTCTTAGGCTCTTATGGAATACCCAGCACAGTACGTTATAATCCCTGTGCCTTGTCCAAACCCAGAACACAAACACAACGTTTCTTCTGAGAATCAGCAGCCATGCAGCCAGCCCTAACTAATTCCCAGGCCTGAGTGCCAATGTCTGCCTTTGTTCTCAACCAACAGTGTGTGTGTGTGTGTGTGTGTGTGTGTGTGTATATTTGCGCATGTTCGCTTGTGTATGCGTGTATGCGTGCCAGTTTCCCATAGATGATTACACCACTGTGTAGCTCTGCTCTGTTATTGCCATGGCAAAATCCTTACTTGGAAGGAAATTCATTATGGACGCTGGCTAACTGGCTAACCGGTCCAGTGCAGTCCTCTCTGACGTACCTTTCTACAGCTACAGCTTGTGTATCTCCCATGTAATAAAGACAGACGGACAGGCCGGCCAACCTCCCTTTCTCTGGCTGCTTGTTTCACAGGAATATAACCTTTCAGACCCTTCCCATGTAGTTCTGGGTTGTAGGCCAATAGAAAGGGTCTCTTTGTGCATTTTGTCAGGAACACTATACAGTTTGTCTGTCAGGAGGCTAAAGTGATCATCAGCCCCAGCTGTCTGCCTCTGTCATGGTTTGGTTTGGTTTAGTGTGTGTGGTCTGGATCTGGGTCTCGCTGCCAAGCTTTCTCGGCTGAACAGACAGGAGGCGTTGGAGGTTGGGAGCCCCGGCCTGTTGGGGTGTGGTGGGAACCGACATGCAGTGTCCCACGGCCAATGAGAGAGGAGGATCTTGACCGATGAAAGCCTCACAAAGCAAACCGTTACCGTAACAATCAACTGTCATAAACAGTGTTCTGATAGTGACATAGAGCTCAGTGGGGGCAGGGTGTTGAGTGTTGTCATCCTAGCTAACACATAGAGACAAAGACAGACAGGTGTAGCTAGTTGTTTCAAACAGTATGTTGCTGTACAGTATATGGTCAGCTGTTCTGCACTAGTATGAATCGGCCCGTTGTTCTACAGGGAGGCCGCTGTAGCACCACTGTAGCTTCTCTCTTATATGCAGCCTTTTCCTGATCCCAGATCTGCTTGTGCTGTATTTCCAAGATCATGGGAGTTACCTATACAACCCATCAGGTTAATGCAGCCTCTCTCTGCATGGAGCCATATACGTCTCCTTCTCATGTTAAATGCCTTTTGAACTGTGGTTCATGCCAGTTCATGCCGTTTAAAAGACATTTAAAGCTCCAGTGTCAGTGCTTGCTTGTATGTCATGCTTGTTTATCGCAATTACGCAGTCTGACAAATGGACACTGATGAACCTAAACAGAAACAAAAGATATGTGTCTATTGAAACCTTTCGTTCTTGCTACGTCTGATGGCATTTTCCATCTGCCATTGCTAAATGGTGTTAGATCATTTACGATCTGTAGCAGGAGCACAGAGCTGGAAAAACGACTGTAGCCTCTCTTTGATTGAGACGGGCAGTTATTATGCCTGTTTGATTGCTAATCTTACTGTTGAGCTGACGAATGACAACAGTCACAGCGTTTGTTTGCTGTCAGGCTTTATTTTTCAGCTCCAGAATAAGGACAGATTTGTTTGTTTCTGCTCTCATATGGAGAACCCAGAGTGGCTATGATTAATAGGACTGTGAGTGTTCACGTTTCTGACGCAACACCCCATTTTTAGCCAAACATCGGAACTCTTTTTTTTGCCTTTGAAATAGATTTAGGAGTTAAGAGTTTCCAAAGTATTGGGACAAGGGTGAATCACCTATAAATTATGTGTTATTCCTATGTTATGCTCAGTAATCTAGGCTGAGTGTGTGTAATTTTGGGCGGTGGAGTTTTACGTCAGACGGTAGGTTCTAAATATGGGTTGGAGAAGAGGTTCTGTGTCTTCCTGGTTTATTTAGACTCTGGTCACTCTTACTACAGACATCTACAGACATGAATGTTGGTGTGGTGGGGGAAAAAACGCAAACAGACAGACAGTGACTATTATTCCTTACTTGTGTAACCTTGTCTGAGACCTAATGACTTGAAATAGCTCCCCGAGTCACAAACAGACAGCGTTTGAAACACACTGTACTCCTAGGTAACAAAGATAGTGAACAATGCTCACTTGATGAGTAACCTTGCTTGAGACCTGAAGACTTCTATTAGCCCCCGGAGCTAACGCCCAGTTTTTGGCTCAGATCGCTAATCAGTCTTGAGGTACACTACCATGATTGCAAGTGTCATGCCCTTGAGAATATGGACGGATCACTCAAAAAAGAAATGACTTAGAAATTTCACCAGACAACGACAAAATGTTCAGCAGCTTTTCCTTTCAGAATGTTCCAATTTACATTTTCTTATTAAAGGTTTTGAGTCCCTCAAAATATCACTCAATCCACACAAAAGAAAAAATCCTAACAAATACACGATTGTCTAATAGGAAAATAATAATGAGCAAAGCCTTTTGTTCAATAAATTCTTAACATTCCCCAAAATAACAAGTTCTAACCGTTATGTGATTGTTTCATACTGAGGAACTGCATGAATTAATTTCTCAGACAGAACCATCTGAATTGAACCAATCAATATCTGACCAGACTGAATACAGAGCACCAGTTTGCAAGAGAGTGTTTGGGCAAGATAAAATTCTGCAGCGGAATATGAAAATGGTCCTGATGTTACATCTTAGCCACACTGATATGTAGGATGATGATAATTGTGTTGAATGCTTCACTTATAACCAGTGCTATATAGTGGGAGAGCGTGTGGGTGTGGGTGTGTGTGGCGCGTGTGTCGAGCAAGAGAAAAGGTGTCAGAAAGACAAAATTCATCCACAGACAGAATGCATTCACTTTAATCATTGCAAACTTTAAACATGATGGCCCTTTGAAAATGTGTGTTCATAAACAAATTGATATTGATCTGTGATTTGTGTGCTCACACATCTGTTTAGACTGCAGCCCAAATAAAGGCTTCACAGAGTTCAAGTAACAGCCACATCTCAGCATCAACTGTTCTGAGGAGACTGCGTGAATCAGGCCTTCAGGGTCGAATTGCTGCAAAGAAACCACTACTAAAGGACACCAATAAGACGAAGAGACTTGCTTGGGCCAAGAAACACGAGCAATGGACTTTAGACAGGTGGAAACCTCTCCTTTGGTCTGATGAGTCCAAATTCCAACCGCCGTGTCTTTGTGAGACGCAGGGTAGGTGAATGGATGATCTCCAAATGTGTGGTTCCCGCCATGAAGCATGGAGGAGGAGATGTGATGGTGGGGGGGGGGGGGGGGGGGGGGGGGGCTTTCCTGGTGACACTGTCAGAGATTTATTTAAAATTCAAGGCACACTTAACCAGCATGGCTACCACAGCATTTTGCAGCGATACGCCATCCCATCTGGTTTGTGCTTAGTGGGACTATCATTTGTTTTTCAACAGGACAATGACCCAACACACCTCCAAGCTGTGTAAGGGCTATTTGACAAAGATGGAGAGTGATGGAGCGCTGCATCAGATGACCTGGCCTCCACAATCACCAAACCTCAACCCAACTGAAATGGTTTGGGATGAGATGGATCGCTGGGTGAAGGAAAAGCAGCCAACAAGTGCTCAGCATATGTGGGAACTCCTTCAAAACTGTTGAAAAAGCATTCCAGGTGAAGCTGGTTGAGAGCATGCAAAGCTGTCATCAAGGCAAAGTGTGGCTCCTTTGAAGAATCTGAAATATAAAATATATGTTGATTTGTTTGACACTTGTTTTGGTTACTACATGATTCCATATGTGTTATTTCATAGTTGTGATGTCTTCACTATTATTCTACAATGTAGATAATAGTAAAAATAAAGAAAAACTCTTGAATGAATAGGTGTGTCCAAACTTTTGACTGGTACTCTATGATTGATTATCTGTTTTCTATAATCAGACCCATGTTGTGTGGGATGCCAAAGACCAATGTAATAACGCTCCATTGATTGGTGCTTCTGATCTTTAGCACTGGGCATACAGTGTGATATACTGACAGGGGCATCATGCACAGTGTGATATACTGGCAGGAGGCACAAAGTATGTGAGGATGGCTGAAGGGTGGTCCGTAGGGGCGCTAGGCTCCCCGTCCGGAAGTTGGAGAATTTTAGTATTTTTCAAACACGTGAAATAGCCTTTTCCTGCTATGTACAGCCATAATCATTATGCTTAATTCTATGTAAAAAAAAAAAATCTGCAGATCTTTCTGCATATCAAAGCATACCTCTTGAGCTCTCTCCTTCTGACTGGTGGTTATTTTCTTTGTAACGGTCGTTCTCCTCCTCTTCGTCTGAAGAGGAGGAATAGGGATTGGACCAAAGCGCAGCGTATGTTGAATCCATAATTACGTTTATTAAAGAAAAGACAAAACACGAAGAACACTTGAAATGATTACAAAATAACAAAACGAACGTAGACAGACCTGAACTATGAGAACTTACATATAACACGAAGAACGCACGAACAGGTACAGACTACAACAAACAAACGAACAAACGAAACAGTCCCGTGTGGTGCACAGACACAAACACGGAAGACAACCACCCACAAACAAACAGTGAAACCAGCCTACCTTAATATGGTTCTCAATCAGAGGAAACGTCAAACACCTGCCTCTAATTGAGAACCATATCTGGCAACACATTAAACCCAACATAGAAACACAACACATAGAATGCCCACCCCAACTCACGCCCTGACCAACTAAACACATACAAAACAACAGAAAACAGGTCAGGAACGTGACAGAACCCCCCCCCCCCCTCAAGGTGCGAACTCCGGGCGCACCCCTAAAACTCAATTGTCTTTGTCCCCCTCCTTAGCGTCCTCCGAGTGGCGATCCTCGCCCCCGACCCTGGTCTAGGAACCTTAACACCGGTCCCCCCTAGATAACTCAGGACAGAGAGGTAGCTCAGGACAGAGAGGTAGCTCAGGACAGAGAGGTAGCTCAGGACAGAGAGGTAGCTCAGGACAGAGAGGTAGCTCAGGACAGAGAGGTAGCTCAGGACAGAGAGGTAGCTCAGGACAGAGAGGTAGCTCAGGACAGAGAGGCAGCTCTGGACTACTGGCAGCTCCGGGCTGAGGGGCATTTCCGGACTGGGTGGCAGCTCCGGACTGGAGGGCGGCTCAGGACTGGAGGGCGGCTCAGGACTGGAGGGCGGCTCAGGACTGGAGGGCGGCTCAGGACTGGAGGGCGGCTCAGGACTGGAGGGCGGCTCATGACTGGAGGGCGGCTCATGACTGGAGGGCGGCTCTGGCTGATCCTGTCTGGCGGACGGCTCTGGCTGATCCTGTCTGGCAGAAGGCTCTGGCTGCTCCTGTCTGGCGGAAGGCTCTGGCTGCTCCTGTCTGGCGGAAGGCTCTGGCTGCTCCTGTCTGGCGGAAGGCTCTGGCTGCTCCTGTCTGGCGGAAGGCTCTGGCTGCTCCTGTCTGGCGGAAGGCTCTGGCTGCTCCTGTCTGGCGGAAGGCTCTGGCTGCTCCTGTCTGGCGGACGGCTCTGGCTGCTCCTGTCTGGCGGACGGCTCTGGCTGCTCCTGTCTGGCGGACGGCTCTGGCTGCTCCTGTCTGGCGGACGGCTCTGGCTGCTCCTGTCTGGCGGACGGCTCTGGCTGCTCCTGTCTGGCGGACGGCTCTGGCTGCTCCTGTCTGGCGGACGGCTCTGGGCGGCTCCTGTCTGGCGGACGGCTCTGGCGGCTCCTGTCTGGCGGACGGCTCTGGCGGCTCCTGTCTGGCGGACGGCTTTGAAGGTTCAGGACAGACGGGCGGCTTTGAAGGCTCAGTACAGACGGGCGGCTTTGAAGGCTCAGTACAGACGGGCGGCTTTGCAGGCTCAGTAAAGACGGGCGGCTTTGAAGACTCAGGACAGACGGGCAGTTCAGGCGGCGCTTGACAGACGGACAGCTCAGACGGCGTTGGGCAGACGGACAGCTCAGACGGCGTTGGGCAGACGGGCAGTTCAGACGGCGTTGGGCAGACGGGCAGTTCAGGCGCCGCTGGGCAGACGGCAGACTCTGGCCAGCTGAGGCGCACTGTAGGCCTGGTGTGTGGTGCCGGAACTGGAGGTACCGGGCTAAGGACACGCACCTTCAGGCTAGTGCGGGGAGCAGCAACAGGACGCACAGGACTCTGGAGACGCACAAGAGGCTTGGTGCGTGGTGCCGGTACTGGTGGTAATGGGCTGGAGACACGCACCATAGAGCTAGTGCGTGGAGGAGGAACAGGGCTCTGGAGACGCACAGGAGGCTTGGTGTGTGGTGCCGGTACTGGTGGTAATGGGCTGGAGACACGCACCATAGGGCTAGTGCGTGGAGGAGGAACAGGGCTCTGGAGACGCACAGGAAGCCTGGTGCGTGGTGTAGGCACTGGTGGTACTGGGCTGGGGCGGGGACGTGGCGCCGGATATACCGGACCATGCAGGCGTACTGGCTCCCTTGAGCACTGAGCCTGCCCAACCTTACCTGGTTGTATGCTCCCCGTAACCCGCCCAATGCGGGGAGGTGGAATAACCCGCACTGGGCTGTGTATGCGAACCGGGGACACCATGCGTAAGGCTGGTGCCATGTATGCCGGCCCGACGAGACGCACTGGTGGCCAAATGCGTAGGGCCGGCTTCATGACATCCGGCTCAATACTCAATCTAGCCCTGCCAGTGCGGGGAGGTGGAATAACCCGCACCGGGCTATGCACACGTACAGGAGACACCATGCGCTCTACTGCGTAACACGGTGTCTGCCCGTACTCTCGCTCTCCACGGTAAGCTCGAGGAGTTGGCGCAGGTCTCCTACCTGACTTCGCCACACTACCTTGTATCTTCCCCCCAAGACATTTTTGGGCTTGCCTAACAGGCTTCCTACTGCCTCCATTCACCGGTATCCCTCCTCACACTGTGCCAGAGAATCCCAGGCGGGCTCCGGCACTCTCTTAGGGTCGATCGCCCACCTGTCGATCTCCTCTCACGTAGTGTAGCCCAGATCCTTCTCCTGTTTCCGTGCTGCCTCCTCATACCGCCGCCTCTCGGCTTTCGCTGCCTCCAGCTCTTACCGAGGGCGGCGATATTCTCCAGGTTGAGCCCATGGCCCTTTACCGTCCAGTATTTCCTCCCATGTCCAGAAATCCTGCGATCGCTGTTGTTGCTTTTCACGCTGCTTGGTCCTTCGTTGGTGGGTGGTTCTGTAATGGTTGTTCTCTTCCTCTTCGTCTGAAGAGGAGGAATAGGGATTGGACCAAAGCGCAGCGTATGTTGAATCCATAATTACGTTTATTAAAGAAAAGACGAAACACGAAGAACACTTGAAATGATTACAAAATAACAAAACGAACGTAGACAGATCTGAACTATGAGAACTTACATATAACACGAAGAACGCACACACAGGTACAGACTACAACAAACGAAACAGTCCCGTGTGGTGCACAGACACAAACACGGAAGACAACCACCCACAAACAAACAGTGAAACCAGCTTACCTTAATATGGTTCTCAATCAGAGGAAACGTCAAACACCTGCCTCTAATTGAGAACCATATCAGGCAATACATTAAACCCAACATACAAACACATAGACACATACACATAGAATGCTCACCCCAACTCACGCCCTGACCAACTAAACACATACAAAACAACAGAAAACAGGTCAGGAACGTGACATTCTTAAAGAAAAAAAATATGCTTCTCTACTAAAATCTGGGTAAAAGATTCAAAGGAATTTGAGTGTTATTTGTACATTTAGTTATTGATTGCTTTTCTAAAGTCTACCAACCTTGCCAGCAGGCATGTCAGCTAAGATAGACAAGCTAGCTACTCTAACTAAATTGATTGCCTGAAATGGCTTCTTGGTAGCTATTTATAAGGTTGGGAAATTTGGAAACCATCTGGGCTAGCTAAAGCCAACTTCCTAAAATTGCTAAGTCGCTAGTAGTATTACAGAAGGAAAACAAATGTGTAATTACAATTTGTATTATTATAATATAGTTTTTTTTACTGGACAATTCTGAGGGAGCACGTACCCCTGTGCCCCTTATGGGCATGACGCCTCTGTACAGCAATGCAGTGTGACATCCTGTAATGCTCATCATAAGTGTGTATTTTAATCTCATGTTTTGTCTCTTATTTCCTCCACAGAAGAGAGTGTTGTCTGATGCCCTGCTCTACAACGGGATCCAGCAGGGGAACGGGAAGTGGACCTTCACCAGGGGAGGTGGAAGAAGATCTGTGGACAAGAGCAACCCCTTCCAATAAACACAGCTTACACACAAACACCCCAGCGTGTACTGCCTGCTTTGACTCCAGATGTTACAACAACAACGCAAGAAAACACAGGAACTGACATTGCCAAACCCTAATTTGCTGTTTAAAAGTATAACTCCAGTCCCATGCTCCAATCCAACTTCTGGAACCACACCCTCCAATATCCCGCCACATACACTTTTGTTCTCTGCCTGTATCTTTGGACTCAACGTACAGTGACCACTCCAGATGTACACTAATATAGCATCAAAGAAAATAAACTGTTATTCTCCCCAGCTTTCACTCTCACTCAAAGCCTTTCAAATAAGAGGCAGTTATTGTCAATCAGCTAGCAGCTTTCACTGCAGTGCTTCCTATATCCCTGCCAGGGCCAGAGGAACTCTGAGGACAGTGACACATCATGTTGTCTTTCACCCACTTAGTATAACCTAACCAGACATGTCCTACGTGTGCAAATACAGAGCCTGACCCAGCCCAAAACAACCCACCCTAACCATACACCCCCAACACAGGTCAAAACAACACAGCCTTATTGGATCTTATACTTGTGTGAAACAGTGTTGGGTAAGACATACAACAAGTCTGCAATGACATACAGAGCCCAACACAACATCTTGTTGCGCAGACACTGTGAATACTGTAGAGAACTGAAAACAATTCTTTATGAAAGAGAAAATACTGAACCGTATCGTAGAGAAACTGAAATGACATTTGACCGTATAATTAGTTTTATGTCTAAATATTTGGGTCGAGACATAGACTTTTTAGATTGCTGGAATCTGTATGGAAACAGAAACACAGACCTTAAAATACATGGTGTTTGTTTAGATTTGAGACCGTAACTGACCTTGACAGAGACTTTTTCACATTCCCAAAGGAAAATAGCTCTTTATTGCTTCTTTGTATATATTTTTGTTTTCTCCTCAGATGACAGTTCTGTACTGAAATGACCTACTGAAATTGTCCCTCAGTTTGGAGAATGATTTGAGATGAGAATGGGCTTGAAACGAGCTGTGGTAAATGATCTGGTTTTATTGTAGCAAATATTGTATCATCTCCTCGTCTGCATAAGCCTAATTTGATTAAATGTTTTTGTGCGTGTGTTATGGAAATTTTACCTGAATAGAAATACATTTAGCAATTTTGGCTCTATTCATTGGTTAATATTTTATCCCCGCCAAAAGTGTTCCTTCATGTTAGCAGAGATTTCAGAAACTCAAACAAATAGCTAATTTCAAAGATGAGTGAGGCTCTTAACCCTTAACATTGATACAAGTAAGATGAATTATGCTTTCAAGTGGTTTTGTCCACACACATAAGCGCGCGCACACACGGTCATTTCACACAGTCCAAGAGCTGCTTTCAATACAATGTTTGGGAGGTTAGGTTGGTGAGGTGAGGCCTCTTTGATGCGGGCTCTCTGTCCGCATCAAAGAGACAATTTAACAAGTCACAGGCGTGTTGCTCTGCGTTTTGTTGCCAACCTTACTTTACTAGCTGACAACTTTACGTTTGTTTTTTTTTTCTTTTTAATTACCGTTTATATTTTTAGTTTTTCCATCACAACTTTTTCCCTCATTCAACTTTTTCACTCCGGACGCTTTTTCTGGACATGGTTCGTCAGCACTTTCAACAGCCGAAGCTAAGTAGTAACATTAACACGATGTCTTATAATTGCAGTCGCTGTACTCATAATATACAGGAGAACGATCGCCTTATGGCGAGGATAGCTGTGCTGCAAGCCCAGCTTCAGACGCAATCGTTAGGCAAGGGTAATTTCAGTGTAGGAAAGGATGAAACAGCGTCTGTGCCACCAGTAAGTACAGATAGTAACGTTAGTATAAATCCCCCCGCACAGTCCCCGCAGCCGGACAACTTTCTCATGGCTTCTGGAGGGAAATGCTGTAGGAATGCTCAACTGGTGTCGCTCATTCAGCCGAAAGAAACTTTCAACCGGTTTTCCCCATTAAGTAGCGAGTCGGAGTCTGAGGCCGAGTCTTCTCTTGTCTCTACTCCTCCCGTTACGGGGTCTGAGATGCCGAAGGCTCTCACCATTAGCTCTGACAAATTGAAAACCCTAGTCACTGGCGACTCCATTACCCGCAGTATTAGACTTAAAACGAATCACCCAGCGATCATACACTGTTTACCAGGGGGCAGGGCTACCGACGTTAAGGCTAATCTGAAGATGGTGCTGGCTAAAGCTAAAACTGGCAAGTGTAGAGAGTATAGAGATATTGTTATCCACGTCGGCACCAACGATGTTAGGATGAAACAGTCAGAGGTCACCAAGCGCAACATAGCTTCAGCGTGTAAATCAGCTAGAAAGATGTGTCAGCATCGGCTAATTGTCTCTGGCCCCCTCCCAGTTAGGGGGAGTGACGAGCTCTACAGCAGAGTCTCACAACTCAATCGCTGGTTGAAAACTGTTTTCTGCCCCTCCCAAAAGATAGAATTTGTAGATAATTGGCCCTCTTTCTGGGACTCACCCACAAACAGGACCAAGCCTGACCTGCTGAGGAGTGACGGACTCCATCCTAGCTGGAGGGGTGCTCTCATCTTATCTACCAACATAGACAGGGCTCTAACTCCTCTAGCTCCACAATGAAATAGGGTGCAGGCCAGGCAGCAGGCTGTTAGCCAACCTGCCAGCTTAGTGGAGTCTGCCACTAGCATAGTCAGTGTAGTCAGCTCAGCCATCCCCATTGAGACTGTGTCTGTGCCTCGACCTAGGTTGGGCAAAACTAAACATGGCGGTGTTCGCCTTAGCAATCTCATTAGGATAAAGACCTCCTCCATTCCTGCCATTATTGAAAGAGATCATGATACCTCACATCTCAAAATAGGGTTACTTAATGTTAGATCCTTCACTTCAAAGGCAGTTATAGTCAATGAACTAATCACTGATCATAATCTTGATGTGATTGGCCTGACTGAAACATGGCTTAAGCCTGATGAATTTACTGTGTTAAATGAGGCCTCTCCTCCTGGTTACACTAGTGACCATATCCCCGTGCATCCTGCAAAGGCGGAGGTGTTGCTAACATTTACGATAGCAAATTTCAATTTACAAAAAAAAAAAGACGTTTTCGTCTTTTGAGCTTCTAGTCATGAAATCTATGCAGCCTACTCAATCCCTTTTTATAGCTACTGTTTTCAGGCCTCCAGGGCCATATACAGCGTTCCTCTCTGAGTTCCCTGAATTCCTATCGGACCTTGTAGTCATAGCAGATCATATTCTAATTTTTGGTGATTTTAATATTCATATGGAGAAGTCCACACCAAAAGGCTTTCGGATCCATCATCGACTCAGTGGGTTTTTGCCAACATGTCTCTGGACCTACTCACTGCCACAGTCATACTCTGGACCTAGTTTTGTCCCATGGAATAAATGTTGTAGATCTTAATATTTTTCTCCTCATAATCTTGGACTATCGGAACCCCATTTTATTTTATTTTGCAATCGCAACAAATAATCTGCTCAGACCCCAACCAAGGAGCATCAAAAGTCGTGCTATAAATTCTCAGACAACACAAAAATTCCTTGATGCCCTTCCAGACTCCTTCTGCCTACCCAAGGACGTCAGAGGACAAAAATCAGTTAACCACCTAACTGAGGAACTCAATTTAACCTTGCGCAATACCCTAGATGCAGTTGCACCCCTAAAAACGAAAAACATTTGTCATAAGAAACTAGCTCCCTGGTATACAGAAAATACCCGAGCTCTGAAGCAAGCTTCCAGAAAATTGGAACGGAAATGGCGCCACACCAAACTGGAAGTCTTCCGACTAGCTTGGAAAGACAGTACTGTGCAGTATCGAAGAGCCCTCACTGCTGCTCGATCATCCTACTTTTCCAACTTAATTGAGGAAAATAAGAACAATCCCCCAAAAAAATTGATACTGTTGCAAAGCTAACTAAAAAGCAGCATTCCCCAAGAGAGGATGGCTTTCACTTCAGCAGTAATAAATTCATGAACTTCTTTGAGGAAAAGATCATGATCATTAAAAAGCAAATTACGGACTCCTCTTTAATTCTGCGTATTCCTCCAGGGCTTAGCTGTCCTGGATCTGCACAGTTCTGCCAGGGCCTGGGATCGGGAGAGACACTTAAGTGTTTTAGTACTATATCTCTTGACACAATGATGAAAATAATCATCGCCTCTAAACCTTCAAGCTGCATACTGGATCCTAATCCAACTAAACTACTGAAAGAGCTGCTTCATGTGCTTGGCCCTCCTATGTTGAACATAATAAACGGCTCTCTATCCACCGGATGTGTACCAAACTCACTAAAAGTGGCAGTAGTAAAGCCTCTCTTGAAAAAGCCAAACCTTGCCCCGGAAAATATAAAAAACTATCGGCCTATATCGAATCTTCCATTCCTCTCAAAAATTTTAGAAAAAGCTTTTGCGCAGCAACTCACTGCCTCCCTGAACACAAACAACGTATACGAAATGCTTCAGTCTGGTTTTAGACCCCATCATAGCACTAAGACTGCACTTGTGAAGGTGGTAAATGACCTTTTAATGGCGTCAGACCGAGGCTCTGCATCTGTCCTCGTGCTACTAGACCTTAGTGCTGCCTTTGACACCATCGATCACCACATTCTTTTGGAGAGACTGGAAACCCAAATTGGCCTACACGGACAAGTTATGGCCTGGTTTAGATCTTATAAGTCGGAAAGATATCAGTTTGTCTCTATGATTGGTTTGTCCTCTGACAAATCAACTGTATATTTAGGTGTTCCTCAAGGTTCCGTTTTAGGACCACTATTGTTTTCACTATATATTTTACCTCTTGGGGATGTTATTCGAAAACATAATGTTAACTTTCACTGCTATGCGGATGACACACAGCTGTACATTTCAATGAAACATGGTGAAGCCCCAAAATTGCCCTCGCTAGAAGCCTGTGTTTCAGACATAAGGAAGTGGATGGCTGAAAACTTTCTACTTTTAAACTCGGACAAAACAGAGATGCTTGATCTAGGTCCCAAGAAACAAAGAGATCTTCTGTTAAATCTGACAATTAATCTTGATGGTTGTAAAGTCGTCTCAAATAAAACTGTGAAGGACCTCGGCGTTACTCTTGACCCTGATCTCTCTTTTGACGAACATATCAAGACTGTTTCAAGGACAGCTTTTTTCCATCTACGTAACATTACAAAAATCAGACATTTTCTGTCCAAAAATGATGCAGAAAAATGTATCCATGCATTTGTTACTTCTAGGTTAGACTACTGCAATGCTCTACTTTCCGGCTACCCAGATAAAGCACTAAATAAACTTCAGTTAGTGCTAAGTACGGCTGCTAGAATCCGGACTAGAACCAAGAAATTTGATCATATTACTCCAGTGCTAGCTTCCCTACACTGGCTTCCTGTTAAGGCAAGGGCTGATTTCAAGGTTTTACTGTTAACCTATAAAGCGTTACATGGGCTTGCTCCTACCTATCTTTCCGAGTTGGTCCTGCCGTACATACCTACACGTACGCTACGGTCACAAGACGCAGGCCTCCTAATTGTCCCTAGAATTTCTAAGCAAACAGCTGGAGGCAGGGCTTTCTCTCATAGATCTCCATTTTTATGGAACGGTCTGCCTACCCATGTGAGAGACGCAGACTCGGTCTCAACCTTTAAGTCTTTACTGAAGACTTATCTCTTCAGTAGGTCATATGATTGAGTGTAGTCTGGCCCAGGAGTGTGAAGGTGAACGGAAAGGCTCTGGAGCAACGAACCGCCCTTGCTGTCTCTGCCTGGCCGGTTCCCCTCTCTCCACTGGGATTCTCTGCCTCTAACCCTATTACTGTGGCTGAGTCACTGGCTTACTGGTGCTCTTTCATGCCGTCCCTAGGAGGGGTGCGTCACTTGAGTGGGTTGAGTTACTGACGTGATCTTCCTGTCTGGGTTGGCGCCCCCCCTTGGTTTGTGCTGTGGTGGAGATCTTTGTGGGCTATACTCAGCCTTGTCTCAGGATTGTAAGTTGGTGGTTGAAGATATCCCTCTAGTGGTGCGGGGGCTGTGCTTTGGCAAAGTGGGTGGGGTTATATCCTTCCTGTTTGGCCCTGTCCGGGGGTATCATCGGATGGGGCCACAGTGTCTCCTGACCCCTCCTGGCTCAGCCTCTAGTATTTATGCTGCAGTAGTTTATGTGTCGGGGGGCTAGGGTCAGTTGGTTATATCTGGAGTACTTCTCCTGTCTTATCCAGTGTCCTGTGTGAATTTAAGTATGCTCTCTCTAATTCTCTCCTTCTCTCTTTCTTTCTCTCTCTCGGAGAACCTGAACCGTAGGACCATACGTCAGGACTACCGGGCATGATGACTCCTTGCTGTCCCCAGTCCACCTGGCCTTGCTGCTGTTCCCGTTTCAACTGTTCTGCCTGCGGTTATGGAACCCCTACCTGTCCCAGACCTGCTGCTTTCAACTCTTAATGATCGGCTATGAAAAGCCAACTGACATTTATTCCTGATTATTATTTGACCATGCTTCTCATTTATGAACATTTTGAAAATCTTGGCTCTCTAATTCTCTCCTTCTCTCTTTCTTTCTCTCTCTCGGAGGACCTGAGCCCTAGGACCATACGTCAGGACTACCGGGCATGATGACTCCTTGCTGTCCCCAGTCCACCTGGCCTTGCTGCTATTCCAGTTTCAACTGTTCTGCCTGCGGTTATGGAACCCCTACCTGTCCCAGACCTGCTGTTTTCAACTCTTAATGATCGGCTATGAAAAGCCAACTGACATTTATTCCTGATTATTATTTGACCATGCTTGTCACTTATGAACATTTTGAACATCTTGGCCATGTTCTGTTATAATATCCACCCGGCACAGCCAGAAGAGGACTGGCCACCCCTCATAGCCTGGTTCCTCTCTAGGTTTCTTCCTAGGTTTTGGCCTTTCTAGGGAGTTTTTCCTAGCCACCGTGCTTCTACACCTGCATTGCTTGCTGTTTGGGGTTTTAGGCTGGGTTTCTGTACAGCACTTTGAGATATTAGCTGATGTACAAAGGGCTGTATAAAATAAACTTGATTTGATTTGATTTGATTTTCCCTCAAGGTGCAGGGGGAAATGACAAAGCTGTTTCCTTTGTTTGAACAAGGCCCCGTGAGAATGTAGTCCAAGGCTAGAGGAGAGGTGTTGCATGTGTCTCCAAGGCGAGAGGAGAGGTGTCACTAGGTGTGGTGTGACACAGTCACGGTAGGGGGTGTTATTAGGAAACGAGGTGATGAAGCCTGAAATATCCCATTCACTTCCCATGACCTCACAACAGGACATGCTATCCCACACAACCCTTCACTGGACTCCTGGGCATTTCAACACGTGTATATAAAAATGTTAATAGCCACGCATTGTGTAGTTTTCATTTAGCTTTCTCTTATCTGTAAAATATCAGAATACTTGTCAGATAATTGATTGGTCAGATCAGATGATTATTCCAAAAATGACTGGTGCATATCTTGTTCAATTACACTCTGCATTTATTTCCCCTGTCTTTGGGAATTTAATTCTCCTGGCATTTATTTCCCCTGGGATTTCATACAACATGTTATAATAAACACAGTGTAGACTATATGGAACATGGATAGGCCTAAATGGCACCCTATTCCCTATGTAGTGCACTACTTTTAAATAGAGCCCTTATGGCCCTGGTCAAACGTATTGTACTAGGGAATAGGGTGCCATTTGGGAGACACGCACTGTCTTGGGCCTGTCAAGGTGATCCATCATAGCTGCTGCTGACCTGTTAATTTCTTGTTTATTAAGCAGTAGAGAGGCTGGAGCTCTTCCCAAGGATCTACACATCACACACACTGTATGGGAGTTGTCTGCCTGGCTGTGTCAGTGAATCTGCACCCATTGACATCAACCATTGTTTCTCTACTCTAAGCAAGGAAACCGTAATAGATAAACACAGCCAGTTATCCTGGCACAGAGTTTTGTCTTCGTCAGAATAAACTCTAACCCCTGAAGTCGAGGGCATAATCTATCATGGCTCTCTCTGCTGTGTGTCCCCAAGTAGGAAAAAGCACTCAAGTTGTTCTATAGCAAGACGAAACAAATAGCAACTGATTTGTCCCCCCCAAAAATGCGGGGGGCTTATTTGTGCTGTTTGGCTGGGAATTCGAAATCCACGTTTCCTGGTTGTTAGATGGCAAATTGTTTGTCTAGCTATCGGATCTTCAAGTATTTTGATACTTTTCCATTCCTGTTTTATATAAAGTAGTGTCAAGACTTGTCATGTTTCCAGATATACCCTAAGTGCATGGGAGAATGTCAGATATTGTTTAGTTGAAGGCAAATCTTCCGTACTGTATGTGGACATCAATTCTCTTCCACCCACACACACAGACTTTCATAACACAAGGTTACACTAAGCGAACTGAGTCATGGCTCAGGTTCAGGCCTAATGTCTGCTATGTAGTGTTGTGTTGTCTGTGTCTCTGTAACCTACATCTCACATCTCAATGGGATCTCTCTTCCATATCTCGTGGTTTCCATTTAGCACTACTATGTCTCTGTCTGTTGTCAATGCAGTGTCACAGAGGACCAACCCCAGGGGAAATAAGGATGCCCTTCTCATTGTTTCCTACATCGGCAGACAGAGTATGCGTCCCAAGTTGCACCCTATTTCCTGTATGGTGCACTACTTTTGACCAGGGCCCATAGGGTAGTGCATAGGGAATATGTTGTCATTTGGGACACAGGCTGAGAGGTAGCTAGTTAAACCATATGGGACATGCTCCACATCCCCTCAGAAGCAGGCACCTCAAATTCATTTCCTATCATAGATTAGATTGGTATCTGTGATGTTATTGTCTTCTGACAGGTGGCGTCACTCCAACACGACGCAAAGTCAATGCGCTATCTGGTGTAAGACAATGTTGTGATGTTGGTTAATGCATGTCTTGAACAGTCTTTTTGATGTAATTTGATGCATCTATTTTGTGTACCTCAACTCTGTGGCATTAAAGGCAAAGGCAGGTTTGAGTCAGGTTGATGTACAAAAGAGTACATTTCGTCAGAACAAACGTTCAGTTCAGGTTTTTCAGAATAAGTATATTATTTTGTTAAAAGGGCAGTGCAGTCAAAAACATGATTTCCCTATGTTTTATATACACTGAGTATATCAAACATCAGGAACACCTTCCTAATATTGAGTTGCACCACCAGTCCCCCAGAACAGCCAGGCAGTTGCACCACCTGCTCTCAGAACAGCCAGGCAGTATAAGTTAATACACAAATTCCCTCCTCTCTGCCAATAACAGCTAGTTTTCAGGTTACACATCCCTCCCATTAGCCTCCTCCAATTAGACTCCTCTCTCAAACCACTCCCAGACAGTCCTAGCAAAAATCTTGCTTAAGAAATGGCATTTTGCTAACAGCCTGTTTTTGTTTCTTTTTGACTATTTTAATTGGAAACAATCAAAGTAAGGTACATAATTATTGTTACCCATAAATGATTTGATATTGACATAAAAACACCTGCATTAGAGCTTTAATTTGTGAACAGAGATACTCCTGCATATTACACCTATTGTATAAAAGAAATGTAGACATACAAACAATGGCGGTTAGAACACACACTTAACTGTTGCCTGTACCAGATGGGGGAGGTCAAGTGAGTCTGGGGCGGCATCCTAAATGGCCCCCTATTCCCTATAGGCCATATGGATCTGGGCTAAAGGTAGTCCACTATGTAGGGAATATGGTGCCAGTTGAGACTCACACTGGGTTCTATTAAATCTGTTTCTAAATCGAGAATGTACGGTTGAGAAAGGAAGAAAGTCCAAAACAAAAAAAGTGGGTAGCCTTTAGGGCATTGGCTCTGTTGGAAAGTGGAACCATATGGTAGGAAGCAGCGTCCCTGCTCAGTCGTCCAAACCAACAAATACAGCCGTTTGGTGTGGTGACTCCTTCCAGACGGGAGTCAAATGCTTTAGTGTATTTCTGGTTTAGAGCACTTTCAAGGAAAGGGATGGATATGATTGTTGGCTGTGCTTAATGTGTTTTATTTACATTTCAACTTGGTTCTGATGATGTAAAAGATGAATAATTGCATACAAATTCATAGTCTAAGCAGAAATGATTCCAAGGAACCACTATTGTCTGTTGTCTGTGTAATGCAGTATGGATTGCTCTTAACATTGAATGGAATACTATTAAAACATTTTCATCACAACTTCTATGGTAATCACTCATTCAACTTGGTGAGAGTCATCTGACAGATATAAACAAAGATGGTTGTCATCAGACATCAGAGATTAAGGTTGGATAATTGGGATAACTTTCCCAAATTATCCAGGTTTTACAGAAATCCCGGTTGGAGAATCCTTGGATTCCCAGTTTATTTCCTCATTACTCCAGGAATCTTCCAACCACGATTTCTGGTAACCTGGTAATATTAGGAGTTACCAGAATTGGGCAGCCCTAATTGAGATGACCTCATCAAAGTAAAGAGTTATTTTTAGAAAAAGTGCCTATTAGTTGGTGTAGCCTAATACTGTAATGTTCTGTGGTCAGAGGGTAATATGTCTCGTTGTGGTATCTTCAGACCACGGTCCAGTTTGATCCTCCTCCGGTAGTGGTGAGTTTGTAGTCTGTATCCATGCCCAGGAGACACTGGCTGTGTCTTAAATGACACCCTTCCTTTTATGGTGCACTACTTTTGCCCGTATTGGACAAAAGTAGTGCACTACATAGAGAATAGGGTGTCATTTTGCAACCACTGTAAAACATTGGTTCCTGTCCTCCCAGTCACACTGTCTGAGCTTAAAGCTTCTCTGAAGAGTCTGTTGGTTTTGGTACAGTTAATACTGAGACATGTATTCTCAGAGTTCTCAACATGTGCACCCCCCCTTCCTCCTCCTCTTCCTCTGACTTCACAATAGAATAAGTAAATGGATGTCATATCATTGAAACCTGTTTTCATCTCAATTGTTGATGGATGGTGGAGAGCTTCTGGGGGCTTAAGCAAATGAGACGTGTGTGAAATTGAGTCTGAGAAAAGCTTGATCTGCATCATTCCTTCTCCTACAGTACATCTATCTCCATTTGGATGCCAGAGCAGAAAGGTCAGCTTTGAGAGAGAGAGAGGCCCTCTGTCGTCAGCTCCAGTAGTTTTAGATTATAGACAGTGATCCAAATGATGGATTGCATGGCATCACATTTGGCATTTAAACTGGCCTAAATATTCCTATATGCCTAAGATAGGCTACTTGCTTCACTATTGTTTTTGGAGTTATGACGATTCATATTCAACAATAATTTAGCGTTGCTGAGTTGGACATTATGCAGGCAGACAGATATGGTCATACCACTGATTACAGCCCTAAGCACTAATCCTAAAATATAATGAAAAAACAACACTTTTCATTTCATTGTTAGAGGTGGAAGCCAGACTAGCCTCAAAGGAAGTGGTCAGTGGAATGATTCTGTCTCCGCTGTGTCCTCTGTCTTATAGAAGCTACCTTATTAATTTATACTACACTGCACAGCTCATGACATTACTTCATTGTCAAGAAGAAGCATTTGAAGCAGATTACATGTCAGGTAAAAGAAAACCCATTTGTATTGTGGCTTGATTAGGTGGCAAGAAAACTACAATAAACCAAATTGCATTCTGTCAGGAGCGTTGTCAAAACCAAACAGGAGCCTATGGTGCCGCTACGTACAGTGACACATCTCACACCTTGCCTCGACAGTTCTTTGGTGTTTCACTCTTTTTTTAAAGAATCGATTAAAGACGCTTATGTCATCCTTTGACACATACACTACTATCCAATCTTGTCTTCTATAAACCAATATCCAATCTTGTCTTTTATAAACCAATATTTACTCTATCTAACATTACTGTTGCCAGCTACAAACTACCATATTAATACTCAGATCAGGGATTCATTTACTCACTGATTTTATGACTGTTTGCATTGTCGTTTCTTATCATTATCTACAATATAAAAGACGAGCATGGTTCATTTCTCTGGCACCCTCTGGCCTGGACACCACATCGGTTATACTGTCATCTCGATGCAGTCTACTGTCATGAAGATGCATCTCTCTCTCTCTCTCTCTCTCTCTCTCTCTCTCTCTCTCTCTCTCTCTCTCTCCTCTCTCTCTCTCTCTCTCTCTCTCTCTCTCTCTCTCTCTCTCTCTCTCTCTCTCTCCTCTCTCTCTCTCTCTCCTCTCTCCCTCTCCCTCCCTCTCTCTCTCTCTCTCTCTCTCTCTCTCTCTCTCTCTCTCTCTCCTCTCTCTCTCTCTCCTCTCTCTCGCTCTCTTTCTCTCTCTCTCTCTCCCTCTCTCTCTCTCTCTCTCTCTCTCTCTCTCATATATATATATGTAGTGGTCTGGTTACTAATTATTTATGATGTCATTAGCCATATGGGGAAATTACATTGAAGGATCTTAAGTTAGACCTCAGGGAACTTTAAACACTCCATCAGAGGAGGGGGAGGTGCTTTGATATCTCTGAGCTAATTCAGAGTTTTCTTTAAGTGGATTCTGTATCCCAATGTCAACCAGGTACAACTTTACTTATTCACTTCATGATGCCCCGCCCACTTGAGCCAGTTCCTGATCGAACATGATTGCTTTCCTCCTTTCGCACATTCACAAACAAGCAAAACATTGTTAATATGAATTACATTTGTCAAAACTATTAATAGAGTCTATTAAGTAACATAATCAAATAAAATACATTTTGCATGGGCACCGCATCCGCCTCTGTAGTCCTTCCGCACCTGCGGTTGAAAGAGGCAGAGCTACAGCGCTGTTTGTTAAACCAGGAGACATCACGAAAATCAGTCTTCTGACAAAAACTAACATGACAACTCTATAGAAAGGGGAAGAGTCTCACGGACACGATGGTGTTCTCCGTTTTTCTCTACGACCCACACAAGCCCTACAGGACTCGTCTGACGTCGGTAACGCTGATGTGCCAACTTTGGTCTGTAGCGTCCAAACTGTTTGGGCTACAAACTAATATGACCCCACTTTAGAATAGTTGCCCCCCCCCCCCCCCCCCCCCACATTCTGAAATTGTATTTTTGTCCCCCCCAGTTGTATCATTGGAATGTAATACAAAATGAGGCAAAGGTGTGCATTCGGACCATGTGGACGCCTCCGAGCGGTCAGGTAGGCTGTTTTGGAGTGTTTATCTGTCAAGAAAAAAAAGAAAAACACAAGTAATGTCCCCCCCCCACTTCTAAAACCAAAGTTGCGCCTCTGCATTTATGAATGTATTATTCAACGTGCTTCTATGGGCTATAGTAGTAAAAGCCAAATTCAATATTTTTTTAAAAAAAATTGGGATACCTAAAGGGGTCCTAAAATTCTAAATCAAACATCTAAATGATCCATGGTATGACCTTCTTAAAACAATTGCATGTCAGCTTAGACTTTTAAGAGTGAAATAACTTGGATAGAATTTAAAAGAAAAAAAAGTGAAACGTTTGTTTTCACGAAGTATAATATTTTCATGAAGTATTAACACTCGGAACGCCGACCTTTTATAGCATTAGAATTCTCATACAATTTGACTGGGTGGGTTAGCTAGCTAGCATATTAAGCTGTTTATAATGGTTGTTATCCCTACAGGCTGTAGGCCTATCCCTTTTCAATCAAAGATCCTATGCTTGAAATTACAATGTTGTTAGACACAGAATATCAATGACAAAAAACTTGTGCCAAAATGTGTATATGAACATTAAGATAATTGTTGTTCTACAAAGCTAACTAGCTAACAAAGGTTTACATTTTTTCTGTAATTTTTCTCAACATTAAATTAACATATCTTTAAAATTCTGTGCACATTATTTCAGAGTTTTTACAAATGTAATTCATATTTAACAATGTTTTGCTTATTTGTGAATGGGACGGAAGTAGGAAAATAATCGCAACAGGTTGAATGCCCCCTTGTTGCCAGGCGTCATAAAGGTGAATGATGTGAACATGATTGTTTTGCATTCGCTAGAAGCACAAGCATTTCGCTACACTCGCATTAACATCTGCTAACCATGTGTATGTGACAAATAACATTTGATTTGACTTGATTTATTTGCCTCAGTTAAGGTGGGAGATTCTGAGTAGGGGAGAATGGGGTAAGTTGAACCAAAGGGTAATTTGAGCTGCCCTTGTTTCTAGGAAACCACACACAAAATTAATAATTTGACCAAAATATTTAGGAAGAGGTCATCATTTCATGGAGTCTGTGAACAAAGAAACCACATGGTAAAGTGGTATTTGTATTTTTTATTTAGTAGGGATCCCCATTAGCCTAGACAGCTGCCCTGAGGAATTCTTGATTCTACCTGGATTATTTTGGAGAGGCTTCCATTAAAGAACACCCTCTGTGTTCTGTTAGACAGGTAACTCTTTATCCACAACATAGCAGGGGGTGTAAAGCCATAACACATATGTTTTTCCAGCAGCAGACTATGATCAATAATGTAAAAAGCTGCACTGAAGTCAAACTAAACAGCCCCCACAATCTTTTTATCATCATTTTCTCTCAGCCGATCATCCGTCATTTGTGTAAGTACTGTGCTTGTTGAATGTCCTTCCCTATAACTGTCCTGAAAGTCTGTTGTCAATTAGTTTACTGTAAAATAGCATTGTATCTGGTCAAACACAATTCTTTCCAAAAGCTTACTAAGGGTTGGTAACAGGCTGATTGGTCAGCTATTTGAATAAGGAAAGGGGGCTTTACTATTCTTAGGTAGCGGATTTACTTTTGCTTCCCTCCAGGCCTGAGGGCACACACTTTCTAGTTGGCTTAAATGGAAGATATGGCAAATAGAAGTGGCAATATCATCTGCTATTATCCACAGTAAGTTGTCAGACCCCGGTGGCTTGTCAATAACAAATAAATTTAACTCTTCCACACTCACTTTACGGAATTTCAAAATTACAATGCTTGTCTTTCATCATTTGATCAGTTATACTTGGATGTGTAGTGTCAGTGTTTGTTGCTGGTATGTCATGCCTAAGTGTGCTAATCTTGCCAATGAAAAAATCATTAAGGTAATTGATAATATCAGTGGGTTTTGTGATGAATGAGCCATCTGATTCAATGAATGATGGAGCTGAGTTTGCCTTTTTGCCCAACATTTCATTTAAGGTGCTTCAGAGCTTTTTGCTATCATTCTTTATATAATTTATTTTTGTTTCATGGTATAGTTTCTTCTTTTTACTCAGTTTAGTCACAATTGGAAGACCAGATGCTGCTGGAAGTGGTGTTGGAGGGCCAGTAGGAGGCACTCTTTCCTCTGGTCTAAAAAGAAATATCCCAATGCCCCAGGGCAGTGATTGGGGTGTTAACCCTGGTGTCCTGGCTAAATTCCCATCTGGCCCTCAAACCATCATGGTCACCTAATAATCCCCAGTTTACAATTGGCTCTTTCATCCCCCTCCTCTCCCCTGTAACTATTACCCAGGTCGTTGCTGCAAATGAGAACGTGTTCTCAGTCAACTTACCTGGTAAAATAATGGTAAAATAAAAATAAAATCCCTCTCAACCATACCATTTTTCAATTCCTCATCAATCCACAGGGATTTAACAGTTTTTACAATCATTTTCTTAATGGGTGCATGTTTATTAGTAATAGGAATAAGCAATTTCAGAAATGTCTCAAATGCACTGTCTGGTTGCTCCTCATTACACATCACGTACCAACAAATATCACAACAAAACTTATTGTCTGACCTATTGTCACGCCCTGACATTAGTTATCTATGTTTTCTTTATTATTTTCGTTAGGTCAGGGTGTGACGAGGGTGGGTATGCTTGTTTTGTCTTGTCTATGGTTTTTGGAGGTCTATGGTGGCCTGAATTGGTTCCCAATCAGAGGCAGCTGTTTATCGTTGTCTCTGATTGGGGATCCTATTTAGGTTGCCCTTTTCCCTTTTGGTATCGTGGGTTCTTGTCTATGTGTATTTGCCTGTTCAGCACTCTTTGTATAGCTTCACGGTTTGTTTTGTTGTTTTGTTCGTTTTCTTCAGTGTTCATTTTTATAATAAAGAGAATGTACGCATACCACGCTGCGTCTTGGTCTCCTCCCTACGACGGCCGTGACAGAAGAACCCACCATAAAAGGACGAAGCAGCGTGAAAAGGAGGAGCAGCGTTTGATGGAGAAATGGACCTGGGAGGAGATGAAGGATGGAGCAGGATGGAGCAGGACCCTGGACGCAGCCGGGGGAGTATCACCTTCCGAAGGAGGAAATTGAGGCAGCTAAAGCGGAACGGCGATACTATGAGGACAAAATACAAACATGGCAAGCACGAGAGGCAGCCCTAATAATTTTTTGGGGGGGCACACGAGGAGATTGGCTGAGTCAGGTTGGAGACATGAGCCAACTCCTCATGCTTCCCGGGGGGAGCGTGTGACTGGTCAGGCACCGTGTTATGCGGAGATGCGCACGGTGTCTCCAGTTCGCAATCTTAGCCCGGTGCGCTCTATTCCAGCTCCTCGCAGTTTCCGGGCTGGAATGGGCATCCAGCCAGGACGGATGGTGCCGGCTCAGCGCTCCTGGTCTGCAGTATACCTCCTTGGACCAGGATATCCTGCACCGGCTCTGCGTAATGGGTCTAGGGTGCGTCTGCACAGCCCAGTGCGTCCTGTGCTAGTGCCCCGCACTTCCCGGGCTCAAGTGAGCATCCAGCCAGGACGCATTGTGCCAGCTCTACGCTGCAGATCTCCAGTGCGCCTCCAGAGTCCAGTGCGTCCTGTTCCTCCTCCCCGTACTCGCCCTGAGGTTCGTATCCCCAGCCCGGTACCACCAGTTCCGGCACCACGCACCAGGCCTCCAGTGCGCCTCCAGAGTCCAGTACGTCCTGTTCCTCCTCCCCGCACTCGCCCTGAGGTGCGTATCCCCAGCCCGGTACCACCAGTTCCGGCACCACGCATCAGGCCACCAGTGCGCTTCCATAGTCCAGAGCTTCCGGCGACAGTACCCAGTCCAGAGCTTCCGGCGACAGTACCCAGTCCAGAGCTTCCGGTGACGTTTCACAGTCCGGAAACTCCAACGACGGGCCACAGTCCGGAACCGCCAACGACGGGCCACAGTCCGGAACTTCCAACGACGGGCCACAGTCCGGAACCTCCAATGACGAGCCACAGTCGGGAACCTCCAACGACGGGCCACAGTCGGGAACCTCCAACGACGGGCCACAGTCTGGAACCTCCAACGACGGGCCACAGTCTGGAACCTCCTACGACGGGCCACAGTCCGGAACCTCCTACGACGGGCCACAGTCCGGAACCTCCTACGACGGGCCACAGTCCGGAACCTCCAACGACGGGCCACAGTCCGGAACCTCCAACGACGGGCCACAGTCCGGAGCCTTTCAGTTTTAATACTTATGTCATGCAATAAAATGCAAATTAATTACTTAAAAATCATACAATGTGATTTTCTGGATTTTTGTTTTAGATTCTGTCTCTCACAGTTGAAGTGTACCTATGATAAAAATTACAGACCTCTACATGCTTTGTAAGTAGGAAAACCTGCAAAATCGGCAGTGTATCCAATACTTGTTCTCCCCACTGTATATACAGTATATATATATATATGTGCAAACATTTCTAAAAAACAGTTTTTGCTTTGTCATTATGCGGTATTGTGTGTAGATTAATGAGGGGAAAAAACTACTTAATCATTTTTTGAATAAGGCTGTAAAATAACAAAATATGGAAAAAGTTAAGGGGTCTGAATACTTTCCGAATGCACTGTATGTACCTGTATATACTCGGCAGTTACACTTGCATGCTTCAACACACACACACACACACACACACACACACACACACACACACACACACACACACACACACACACACACACACACACACACAAAATTACTTCAAGCGCTAATCTCAGTCTAAGGCTATTTAGACAAAACTTTTTCCTTAACTTTGATGGGAGAACTGCGCTACTGCTCTTATCCATCGAATCTATCCAAATGTCTTTTTTACTCCAAACAAATGTTCATCATTCTGTCAGTGTAAAACCTCCCTTCTGCTGATAGCTTAATGCTTAGTCACACGTGTTAGAGAAGGAAGAACCAGTGAATTATGTGACTGTAATTAGTTGAATAATGAGAGGAGGGAATAAGGGGATTGGAACAGGATACAGCTAGTCAATTTTCTCATTGTATTACAGATAGAAGAAAGGGACATTATCTATCAGGGAGGTGGAGGGGAGTTGGCAGCTTGGTGGAAGGAAGGAGTGGTGTTGGGAGGCCTTGTTGGTAAAACAACATTAAACACCTGTTACTGTTCCAGATTGTTCTCCCTCTGGGTCCCAGCAGCCAGCCAGAACATCCTTCTCCCCTCCACCCTAATTCTCCTGAGAGCCTGCATCCCAAATGGCACCCTTTTCCCTATTTAGTGCACTAATTTGACCAGAGACCCAGGCCCTAGTCAAAAGTAATGTACTACATATGGAGTAGGGTGCAATTTGGGATGCATCCAGAACCTCTATAGCTGAGCTCATGTTTGGCCTTAGTATAGAGCTGCATGGGCGATACCCCTGCAGCTAACAGCAACAGGCCTAACTCCTTACACATCTGGCAAGAAATAAAAATCACCCTCAATGGGATACAAATGATATTTTATAAGATATCCTATCATTTTAATGTGATGCCGTAAAAAGTCTTGTTTATTTTGTATTCTTCAACTCTTTTTATTGCCAGCTATGCTGTTTCCTGGCCCACATGGCGCTGCATCTTTCACCATCTCTTTAGCGCTGTGGATTTCTCACTTATTTTTATGCATCAGTAACACATCTTCAGCTAAATTGGGTGGTATATAGCCAGCAGGTTACTAAGTGCTAAATGCAGCCAGGTTTTGTTGCCTTCCTCTAAAAGAAAGGAAGTGAGAGATTTCCCACCAGGTGATTGGTGTTAAATGCAGCCAGATTTTGTAGTTTGTAGTTTACCTACTACTTCATGAAAGGAAGAGGGAAAGAAAGAGAGCAGAGAGAGAGAGAAAGGAGAAATGCTTTGTTGTCCCCCTGTTTACTTTCAGCCGCTGGCTAACTTTATCTGTGTGATATATTCTCCTGCCAGTCTGAAGCAATGGTAGATTGACCAGACAATACTGTGTGATGCACAAGTAGCATGGGAAAGCTTTGTTGGTTCCACAACATTACACCGCTGCTTTTTATAGGACATCTGTGGAAGAGGTGAACATTAATTCTCGGAGAAGATAAAAAGAGAAATATAACAAAATGGACAGGGCTTGCATCCCAAATGACACCATTTTACACTACTTTTGACCAGGGCCCATCGGGGCCCATATAGGGAATAGAGTGTCATTTAGGATGCATACAGGGTCTTTTTTCTTCCCTGTAGTTTCAACATCCATACTAGCGTACAATGTATGACAAATACAGTAGTGCAGTGTAAGTAGAATGGTAGTATAGACATAGAGCCTGTGTTCCCATTGAAATAGAGCCCATGTTCAGTTCACTGCCATGTTGCATCTGAACAGTGAATGAGTGTTTTAATGTGTTGTTGGCTCTCCATAAAGCTAAGCAGGGATTTATATCTTACAACATACAAAGTCTTGGTCTACGCCTCTGCTATTCAAATGTGTTTATTTGTTTGTAAATTTGGTTATTTTCCAAGCGAGCAGTCATGAAGACATATAGGCGCTGCAACAATTCTGAAATAGCTCCAAGGTTAGTCGATACAAACTCTCTTCATCATATTTTCCAGTTGCCAAATGTTAAAGTGTTCCCCCTCCCCCTTCATTTCCTGTCCCTGTACAGAGGGCAGACACTGAAGAGGAGAAGGATGAGGAGACGGAGGAAGAAGAGGAGAAGGAGATATGAGTGTCCTTCTCTGTCTGTCTCTTTGATACCCAATGTTCCATCATAGTGTTTCGACAGCGTTGGGGTTCATGGTGCGCCTCAGGACCCAATGGACTGTTAAATGTGCACCAGCTGGTGTTTGTGTGTGTGAGGTGAGCGGTAGTGCTGCGCCGTCTCAGCGCAGAACAGGCAGCTCGACTTTACCGTGATGTCTGCCGCCATGAAAGACAATTTTTTTAGAACCATGTCCATATAATGGGACACATCTGGCCGGGCTTTCTGAGGAGGCTTCAGACGGCCACTAGTGACAGGAGCTGGCGCTCCCACACCAGATGGTCCAGGGGGGGGGGGGGGGGGGGGGGGCATGCTCAATTTGAGGTGAAGTGTGTTGTGTTGTGTTGTGTTGTGTTTTATGGGACAAAGTATCGCTGTATGTGTGTGTATTAGACCTAACTTGGGAATCTTATTCTCAGACCAAATCTAAAGTCATAGCAGTTTGACCGTTACCCCTCACCTTTGCCTTGGGTTGTAAAATGGCCATATAATGTTATGGCTTTGACGAAGGCAAGTTCACTGAATAAGATGCCTTGTTTTCATGGTCGCCCCCTTATTCATCTCTCCTCAGAATTATCTATTAATCACCGGGGCCTTTCAGCACCTGCTCATTTTAAGACTATTAGACCAATAAGGGAGGCCCATTCAGGGAGATGCAGGAAGGAACGTTGTAACTCAGCCAACCAGCCAACCGCTCCGCTCTTACGTACCAAATTGCACCCTATTACCTCTTTAGTGCACTACTTTTGACCAGAGTCAAATGGGCCCTGGTCAAAAGTTGTGTACTATATAGAGAATAGGGTGCCATTTGTGATGCATATTCAGTGAGGAGAATCAGCTCTTAGTTCTCACCAGCTCCCTTCACTCCCATCTGTAATGAAATGTGGCCTCCAGACCTAGCCTCTCTCCTCTTCTTTGATGTCAGTTTAGGGGAATTGAGGGCTCCTGGAAATTTGAACCGGCTCCACAGACAGGACAGACAGTGGGGGAGATTGTCTTTGGGTGGATGGATCTGTCATTGAAGACATTCACAAGGACCCACTGACAGGCTTGACGAATCACTGTGGGTGGTTCAGACTCACTGCTAGCTTGGGATCCAAAGCCATCCTCTTGTTTTTGTGTTATCCATGTTGTTAAGGCTGATATCTACTGCATCTCCTTGACCAATGTTATAATGTTTCTATGGTGATACTGTAGGCCTGAAACAACAGTCAACCTTGTGTCCTTCCTTGGTACATGCTGTCACATCAGGGAATTTCACAAACTTTCCAGTTAGTTGTTGCTTTATCTTTGAGCCCAAGACACCAACAAGTAATCACATATATGAGCTCTACCTCCACCATTCTGGAGGTCCTCACAGTAGATCATCACATTACTTCTACGAAACACAAGCAGATGGTGGGTGAAACGGAAGATGGACACTACTCAATTGGTTTATCTAATTTCCTTCACATTGGAAATTAGTTTGACCTCCTGCTATTTCCTTATTTGTGTAACTTTTTTTCCGGATACACATTGCATGCGTCCAAGACCTACTTCCATAAACAATTACAAACATTCTATTGAGATTAAGGATCTGTTAATGTTCAGCTGACATGTTTGTGTAGACAGTCCTCTGCAATTGACCCTTCCTATTAAATGGTAACAGTCAGCTGTGAGATTGTAAACCTTCATTTCAGTGGTATTAGTCTACTGCAGGAGTAAGCTGATTGTCAGTGCAGGCCATTTGATCCTGTAGGGACCATCCAGTATTGATGTCTGTAGAAGGAGATTCAATACCTTGGCTTTACACATTACAATTAAATGGGCTTGGGTTGTCAGGCTCTGTCTGGATTCCCACTGTCACCATCTACATTGATCAATGGCTCTCATTCTATGTATTGACTTTCAATCACGTTTCCCCAGTTTTCTTGTTCAACACGAGCCACACAGACCAATGACGCAGTAAAGGGTAAATAAACGTATCTAGGGCAACAATCTGAGCTGAAACACAATGGGTTGTGGGCTGGCCTAATGGAAAGTTTCACTCGTCATTTTACATGACTGTCCAAGCTTCCGTCTGTCCCTCTGTCTGTCAGACTCAATCATCACACTTTCCAAAATGGCGTTGACCTTTAACGCCAGCAGTAACAATACATATCCGCTCTGGTTTCTGTTAATTCAGCAAAACGAAGTCTCTGAGGGACACCACAAAAAGAAAAACAGAATCATCTCCTTTGGAAAATATTATTGGTGCACTCCACGGCTGTGTACACAAGGTCTGCCTTCAGCCGTGTATACAAACACAGATGACTTTTACTGTCTCTCTGGCTCCCTCTGAGAGGTCAATCGGGACCATTTCCTGTCTCCTGTGACCCACCGTTCACTGAGTTACGAATCGATGACATCTTTTCTTCCACCGTGGTGCTTTTGGAAACGGGAAAGGTTTAAGATAGGGAGAGAGAGAGATGTTGGCTCATGCCTTTCATCGTTTAGGCGGGTTAGAACATCAATTGAGCGCGTGGTGGAACAAATAATAAAAAGATGAGAGAGATGACATCAGGATGGGATGGGGGAGACCCAGGGAGTTGTGGCGAAGAGAGGAGCCATATGGAGGAGAATGAGGAGCTGGCCGGCAGGGGAATTCCTCCTCATTTCTCGTCCCTCCACCCTTCTTTTCCTATTGAAGTTGATGGAGATTGAGGCATTAAAGGGATTATGATCACGTTGCTCAGGGGGACAATTGATGTTGATGTGGCAGGGCCTAGGAAAACAAAGAAAAACAATCTCAACCTGTCGTTCCTCCATTTATCATTGTTTAGACGACAGCTGCAGTACTCTCACCCTGGTCCCCCCAGAGTCTCTCTAAGCTGCAGCTCTACTCTATTGTCTGGGACCATATTTCTACACGATGAAGACAGTTATTTCACCAGAGTAGGCTGGCTATTTGAATGGAATCAGGAGAGGTAAAGGAAAGGTGGGTGTCTCCCAAATGGCAACATATTCTGTATACTCGACAGTGCACTACTTTGTTTCCAGAGCCCTAAAGTGCAGTAAAAAGGGAATATGGTGCCATTTGGGATGCACACCATGTAAGTGGAATTGGGATAGGGGAAAGGAAAGAGAAGCTTATGTAAGAATTAGTGGAATGAATGTAGGTTTACCTGTGGAATGTGTGAATTGCTGGTGAAAGAGAACAGTATGCTTTTCACATTCAACGTTTGCTTGTTCGGACATTGTTTGTCATCAAACGTTCAGTGTGTGTGTGCGCATGCGTGTGTGTGAGGACGTCCCGGGCAAGACATGAGTTGACTGCTGAGTCAGTGCATTACTGTCATTGCCAATAAATCCCCTAACAGCCCCTGGGCTCCCGTGAATGTCCATGAGACGTATTCATCTGCACTGTGTGGCACTCTGCCTGATGAGGCTGCTGTGCAATGGCCCCACTAAGAACTGATGTCCCCATTTGGGTGTATGCGTGTGTGCGTGTGTGTGTGTGTATGTGTATGTGTATGTGTATGTGTATGTGTATGTGTATGTGTGTGTGTGTGTGTGTGTGTGTGTGTGTGTGTGTGTGTGTGTGTGTGTGTGTGTGTGTGTGTGTGTGTGTGTGTGTGTGTGTGTGTGTGTGTGTGTGTGTGTGTGTGTGTGTGTGTGTGTGTGTGTGTGTGTGTGTGCGTGCGTGCGTGCGCGCTGTGTGCGTGTATAGTTGATCGAAAGAGGAGAGGTGTACTGAACAGTGTACTTGTATGGCTAACTGACTTCCATTCCAGAGATTAGGATATGCTCTTTTAGTATAGCCCACTCAGGGCTTTCATTATCATGACAAATTTATTATGAGAGAAAAAAAAATCTATTTTCCGGAATGTACTGTAAGAATCGATGACTCTCACATCATACTTGGAGAGCGCATGCTGTTTTATGACCTGCCCATCTTTTGAGTGCCTGTTGTGGGGTAGAAAAAAGGAAAGCTATGTGATTTGCAATGTAAATCCATATCGCTGGGACTTACAGGTAATTACCTAGCTGCAAGCCAACAGGAGAAAGCTTGCATGTTAAAATATACAGGAATTAACAACAGGAAGAGTGATTTCCTTCATTTGCATTTTGATTCTCAAGGTTAGTAATTTAGTCCTTCCTTCATTGAGGCAACAAGTGTCAGTAACAGGAAGTGACAATGGATGGAAGATAGCATTTGAAACAGAGACGGTAGAGGGAGCGAGACACCCCCCTCGCAGTTTTTTCCTGGTTATTTGTGTTTCAATTGAAGTCAATGAACTAAATATACCAGACCCAGATGCTATCGCATTGATCTTTATAGGAGAGCCACCCCGTTAAGCAGACAGAAACTGACCATTTTTTTGCTATAGAAAAAAGCCTGAGTGAACTATTCATTTATCAACCATCTTTGGTTTAAATCAAGGGGTTCATCCCAATAATGTCTCCTTTCTCCTGAAGTGTGCACTCGTTCACCACTTCCCACAAATCTTAAAGCATTGGATTGGTGGAGGTATGAGCTAGTGTGGGTTTCCATCATATTTATGTCAATTACTTTCATATCAGTGAAGGGAAATAAACAAAAGCACACTTTGGGAGGAAGGAGAGATAAAGGAGACATAGCCATAGAGTTTATTAGAAAGATGTGCCCTTTTTCTATGCAACTCTATGCACCTCACCAACCATAGTTGGTTTCCTTGGTTTAAAGCAACACTGTTAAATAAAAACATATAGGGCGCTAACCTATTCAGATTAACTTCCAAAAGATAATGAACAGTCAAACTGAAAAGGTAATAGTTCTTGAAAGGTTAGCGTATACATTATATAATTTTTCGACAGGTTTTTCTTTCTCTATTTTCCCTTATAATCTTCCCATTTTCATGGTGCACAGCATGCCTTTGAGTGAGTGCATCTCTGTTTAGTCTTGGCTAATTTAGAAATGATTTGGGTGATTCAGGGGTGCGTTCAGGGGCAGGGGAAGGAGATGACGTTCATGTTCGTTTGACACACCTCTGATTCATCAGCTCCTTCCTGCTGTACGCACTCCGTTCCTTCGTTAGGAATCGGTAATTAGCAATTAGCCCCAGTCCTATTAACGAGGTGAGGTAGGAGTGATTTCTACATAAAGTATGGCTGTGTGTGTGTAGGCAGGTGTGGACTGGGACAAGAATTCGGCCCTGAAATTTGATCCACACCAGCCCACCTAACTCTTGTTCTGTCTGTCTGTCTGTCTGTCTGTCTGTCTGTCTGTCTGTCTGTCTGTCTGTCCGTCTGTCCGTCTGTCTGTCTGTCTGTCTGTCTGTCTGTCTGTCTGTCTGCTTAAAGGGTAGGAAGCATGATTTTGAATCACCAAAGTAACAACAGTGTGGTCAAAGACTTAGTAACTTAGTTGTAGTCACGATCTGGTTACCTATAACTACAAGCTAGCTCAAGCTGCTGATGTTAGCCACACCTCATGCTCTTCATTTTTGCAATGGGCTGCCTTCTTGCAATGGGCTCAAAACGAGAGAAAAAATCATACCTGCTTTCTCTAACGGCGGTACCTTGTCTGTTGTCCGTTTTGTATTGTCAACTTTTCAGCCTACATCAGAAAAACTCCAAAAGCAACTTGTCTTAGTGCTAGCACGCTAACTGACTGACATCTGCAATCTACTTTGGATTTTTCTCTACAGCAATTGGATTGGCCTCCAGCCGACAATCTGTAAATCTCTGCTCTTTTCATCTGCGGTTATGTGTTAGTTGTGTTCTACCTGGACTCCAGTAGTTGGGCTCTAGCGTGCCGACCATAGCCATGCCGGTTTGCTAGGTTTGCTAGACTAATAGCTAATGTTAGTTGGCTAAATAGCTAACGTTAGCTGGCTGGTGAGCTTCTTTTTTTTTGCTGGCTAGTTTGCTAGCTAAAAACTGCACATACAGTTGAAGTCGGAAGTTTACATACACCTTAGCCAAATACAATTAAACTCAGTTTTTCACAATTCCTGACATTTATTCCCAGTAAAAATTCCCTGTCTTAGGTCAGCTAGGATCACCACTTTACTTTAAGAATGTGAAATGTCAGAATAATAGTCGAGAGAATGATTTATTTAAACTTTTATTTCTTTCATCACATTCCCAGTGGGTCAGAAGTTTATATACACTCAATTTGTTTTTGGTATCATTGCTTTTAAATTATTTAACTTGGGTAAAATGTTTCGGTAGACTTCCACAAGCTTCCCACAATAAGTTGGGTGAATTTTGGCCCATCCCTCCTGACAGAGCTGGTGAAACTGAGTCAGGTTTGTAGGCATCCTTGCTCGCACACGCTTTTTCAGTTATGCCCATAAATGTTCTATAAGATTGAGGTCAGGGCTTTGTGATGGCCACTCCAATACCTTGACTTTGTTGTCCTTAAGCCATCTTGCCAACTTTGGAAGTATACTTGGGGTCATTGCCCATTTGGAAGAACCATTTGCGACCGAGCTTTAACTTCCTGACTGATGTCTTGAGATGTTGCTTCAATATATCCACATAATTTCCCTACCTCATGACACCATCTATTTTGTGAAGTGCACCAGTCCCTGTAGCAAAGCACCCCCACAACATGTTGCTGCCACCTCTGTGCTTCACGGTTTGGAAGGTGTTCTTTGGCTTGCAAGCCTCCCCCATTATCCTCCAAACATAACGATGGTCATTATGGCCAAACAGTTCTATTTTTGTTTCATCAGACCAGAGGTAATTTCTCCAAAAAGTATGATCTTTCTCCCCATGTGTAGTTGCAAACCGTAGTCTAGCTTTTTTTATGGCGGTTTTGGAGCAGTGGCTTCTTCCTTGCTGAGTGACTTATTTTACTGTGGATATAGATACTTTTGTACCTGCTCTGGGATTAATTTGCACTTTTGCACACCAAAGTACGTTCATCTCTAGGAGACAGAACGCGTCTCCTTCCTGAGCGGTATGACGGCTGCATGGTCCCATGGTATTTACACTTGCATACTATTGTCTGTACAGGTGAATGTGGTACCTTCAGGCGTTTGGAAATTGCACACAAGGATGAACCAGATTCGTGGTGGTTTAAAAAAAAACACTCCTGAGGTCTTGACTGATTTCTTTTGATTTGTTGGAGTTTAAATCATAGAGAATAGAATGGCTTGCCGGGTCCTCCATATTACATTACACCCCATGTGTTTTTCCCGACATTACTTCGGCATTCTGATCAGTTTTATAAAATATCTCTAAATATAAAAGTGAGGTGTAACTTTGCATTGGGAATTTTTATGCATATACTAATGCAAATCCAAATGTTACGTTTATGCTACCTACCCTTTAAGCCTCATGTTATAAAACTTAGGCTACAACACTGTTGAATAAGTGCCTGCCCTGTCATTTGTGTTCCCCAGAATCAAAACCTACCCTGGGTGTTAATTACCATTACCGGACGGTAGACTAACACTTTCCCCTGGTGTCACTAACTTTTAGTTAGTGGAAGCAGCCCATGACTTTGAGTATTCATCTTATGAAGTCAGTGCTTTATTAAGTATAATAAATAGACTTGAAGAAAGGACGGACTGCAAGCTAGGTTCAGGACTGTTGCTGCCACCATGGAAAGGGAAATAGAAAGGGGGATCCCTAGTCCAACTGAATGTATTCAACTGAAATGTGTCTTCCGCATTTAACCCAACCCCTGAGCATCGATCAGAATGCAAATGAGGATATGGAGAAGGAATATAATTTCACACACACACACACACAGGAAGGAACAGAGGAAGGTGAGGAAGGATGAGTTATGAGTTGTGGCTTGTAAGGCCATGGAGATAGAATGTGGTGGTTTTAGGAAGGATGTGTTTTAGGATGTGGTGGTCTGGAAGGGAAATACAAAAGGGAAACATTAGGCACACAACATAAAGGTTCAGGGGAATGGACTTAACATATAGCTACAAACTAAGGAAGCTGCCATAACAGGGAATTAGCATAATCAAACTGAGGACATAGATATAACGTAGGGCAACAAATTATATATACTGTAGTACCAGTCAAAAGTTTGGACACACGTACTCATGCAAGGGTTTTTCTTTATTTTTACTATTTTCTAATAATAGTGAAGACATCAAAACTATGACATAACACACATATATATATATATGTGTGTATATATATATGTGTGTATATTTATGTGTATATATACACACATACACACACATACAGTACCTTCGGAAAGTATTCAGACTCTTTGACTTTTTCCACATTTTGTTAGGTTACAGCCTTATTCTAAAATGAATTACATATTTCAATCTACACAAAATGCCTCATAATGACAAAGCAATAACAGTTAGATTTTATTGCAAAATAAATAAATAACTCATACATTTACTTAAGTATTCAGACCCTTTACTCAGTACTTCGTTGAAGTACTTTGACAGCGATTACAGCCTTGAGTCTTCTTGGGTATGACGCTACAAGCTTGGCACAGCTGTATTTGAGGAGTTTCTCCCATTCTTCTCTGCAGATCCTCTCAAGCTCTGTCAGGTTGGCACTCCAAAAGGTCCCAGTTACATCACAAATGGTCCTTTTGTTCGATAATGTCCTTCTCAGTTTAGCTGGTGCGCTTCAGTCAATAATCCACTCAGTTTCCCTCCATCAAAATGCATACAAAATGAATCCCAAATGTTACTAATAAACTTTTCCAAACAAGTCAAACAACGTTTATAATCAAACCTTAGATATCCTAATACGCAAATAGACAATAACATTTAAGTCGGAGAATAGTATGTTCATTACCGGAGATAAATAAGAAAGAACGGACTTTCCTCCACGCGCTTGGAAACACTACAGCCAAAATGGGAGCCACCTAGAAAAACTACAATTTCTGTGTAATTTTTCCAAAAATCAGCCTGAAACTCTTTCTAGAGACTGTTGACATCTAGTGGAAGCCCTAGGAACTGCAATTTGGGAGGACTTGTGCTTATAATTATAGTACTAGCCATTGAAAATAGTGGTAAGCTGAATTTGTTTTGGGGGGGATTGTTTGTCCTCGGGGTTTCGCCTGCCATATCAGTTCTGTTAAACTCACAGACATCATTTTAACAGTTTTAGAAACTTTAGAGTTTTCTATCTAAATCTACCAATTATATGCATATCCTAGCTTCTGGGCCTGAGTAACAGGCAGTTTACTTTGGGCACGCTTTTCATCCGGATGTCAAAATACTGCCCCCTACTCCAAAGAGGTTTACACTTTTTTGGTTACTACATGATTCTATATGTGTTCTTTCATAGTTTTGATATCTTCACTATTATTCTACAATGTAGAAAATAGTAAAAATTTAAGAAAAACCCTTGAATGAGTAGTTGTGTTCAAACTTTTGACTGGTACTGTATATATATATATTATTTAGGACATTCTTCTTACAGTATAATAACAAAGGGCACTTGATCTTATCGCACACAATGCAAGGAGGAAGAATTGAGCCGCCCCATGGCATCACCAAGCATAAACTGATCCTGTGCAGATTAAATGGGGTAACATATGAGAGGTAGAGGAGAGGTGATAAAGGGAGTGGTAACAGGTGTGGAGGGAAGGGGTTTGGCCTAGGGTTATGAGGTGACAATGTAAAATGTGGTCTTTCTACAGTTATAGGCACCTTTTCTGTTTTTTCCAATCCATGATCTAACTGATGACAAAGTCGGAGCAGGTCTCTTTGACTTTGAATGTGAGTTTGTGTCATCAGAAAACCATGGTGGCCCATCTTGGAAGGGGACTGGTTGTTGCCCACGGATCAGCCAAAGGCTCATTATAGATTAGTATAACAGAGAAGTTGTTCAAAAATCTATTACGTGAAAACACATTTTAACAGGCACATGGGCCACTGGCCTATTGTATATTTTTCATTGTTTTATTTCTATACATATATATATAAAAGTGTGTGTGTCAATTTCGACCAGCCCACATGACAAAAAAATGGTCCAGCCCATCTGGCATTTGCCAGAATTGCCAGATGGACAATCCGCCCCTGTGTGTGTGTGTGTGTGTGTGTGTGTGTGTGTGTGTGTGTGTGTGTGTGTGTGTGTGTGTGTGTGTGTGTGTGTGTGTGTGTGTGTGTGTGTGTGTGTGTGTGTGTGTGTGTGTGTGTGTGTGTGTGTGTGTGATATCTGCATAAAGTCTGGCTGATGAGCGGAGGAGTCCATGGAGACAAGAGCCAATCAGAATGGCGCTCCTAAGCGGCCTATAAACACAACTTCCTGCCTATGCTCCTACCGCACCCCCTAACCTGCACAGCTTGATTATCTTAGCGTTGATTTCCGCAAGGACACAGCAGTGCCGCACGACACTGATGACGCTAAAGACTGACTGCTACTGACAGTTTAATGTACAGATTAAGAGGGAGGGAGGGAGGGACAGGCCGACAGAGGGAAACAGAAATGTAACATGCTAGTTACACTTATACATGTTACACTTATACATGTTAGAACGGCTCATAATAATGGCTGGAGTGGAGTTTAATGGCTGGAGTGGAATGACTGGAATGGTATCCAGCAGATGTTTATGATACCATTCCATTCACTCATTATTATAAACCGTCCTCCCCTCAGCAGCCTCCACTGATTGTAAAGTGTGATGTCCCAGCCTAATATGTATGCCTTAATAACTAATTTATATTTTTGCATTTAAGCCTTCAGTTTGGATTTCCTCTATCTTTTCTATTAGTCTCCCAGACCCAGTATTGCTCTGTATCTTGCTCTTTGAAACTGTCAACAGTCTGTCTCTCTCAGAAGAGTTGGGGAATATCGTTGCTTGCACCTGTTGGAGAGGTAACCTGATCCGGCCTCTTAAGCAGAGGAA